>NW_028274812.1:148104408-148262194 GCF_037043125.1 Eumetopias jubatus
CATTTTTCACAATATGAAATCCAGTTTCTAATAGTATAGCATGAGTTTACATGTTACTTTGTTCAGTGAAATGTAAGAGAAATGAAGCAGACATATTTAAACATAATTTCAACGTGCAGAATGATGTGGAGGGGAAACGAGAAAGAAAATCGGAACATATTTACGTTTCAGGAGGGAAGAATTCACAGCTGTTGTGTTCTTATGTAGTCCAAAGGTACCCATGTTCCCATGATGCTGAGCCTTCATTTCAAGGGTAATCAGGGAAAGATTCTTGTTTGGCAAATTAGTGAGTCCATGAAATACTGATTAGTCACCACTGTCTTGTACTAACACCACGATCACATTTACATTGAAATGCAACAGCTGAACTAAGATTCATTGAAGTCTCTAACGTGGATGCTGGAGAACTATTTGTGGGACTGGTGGAAAAATTGCTGAATTTGGTTTGTTAAGTGTATTTTTGATGGGATATGTGTAGTCTTTTCATGTATACTCCTGTTAGACACAATTGTAGGTGGGATCTCTGCCCAATTAAACCAGGAGAGCCCTCCCTTGGTCTATGTATGCTCCAGGAAGTGTTTATGTAGGACTCTAAAGGCTAGTATGTTAAGGTGGTGTAGACCCTGGGGACTAGTGCCCCACAGAGGTGATTAACAGAACTTACACTATGGTCAGAGGGTTATCCAAACAACCATTTTAGGAAGGCTTCCCTTAAGATTTTGGGTTTCATCTTGTCTTTTTTTTTTTTTCCTTAAAGATTTCCTCCGTGAAAATTAATCAGAGATGACTATTATTATGTAATAAATTTACTGTTGAAGACTAAAAATATAAGCCATATCTATAAATTTAAGAGATTTAATTGAACTGTGTTTTTTTTTCCAGTGGGTAAGATATCAGTCACATTGGAGAAATATAGGCAATTATGTAGGTGTTATTTTTTTTTTAAGATTTTATTTATTTATTTGAGAGAGAGAGAGCACATGAGAGGAGGGAGGGTTAGAGGGAGAAGCAGACTCCCTGCTGAGCAGGGAGCCCAATGCAGGACTCGATCCCGGGACTCCAGGATCATGACCTGAGCCGAAGTCAGTCGCTTAACCAACTGAGCCACCCAGGTGCCCCTATGTAGGTGTTATTTTTGCAGGAAAGAAAACACTTGCTATTTTTAAAATTCACTTATTTTTTATTATGTTCAATTAGCCAAATATAGCACATAATTAGATTTTAATGCAGTATTCAGCGATTCATTAGTTGTGTATAACATCCAGTGCTCATCACTACACGTGCCCTCCTTAGTACCTATCACTAAATTGCCCTATCCCCCCACCCCCTCCCTTCTGTAACCCTCAGTTTCATTCCCGGCATCCAGAGTCTCTCATAATTTGTCTCCTCCTCTGATTTCATCCCATTCAGTTTTCCCTCCCTTCTCCTGTGGTCCTCCACACTATTCCTTATGTTCCACATATGAGTCAAACCATATGATAATTGACTTTCTCTGCTTGACTTATTTCACTGAGCATAACCCCCTCCAGTGCCATCCATGTGGATGCAAATGGTGGGTATTCATCCTTTCTGATGGCTGAGTAATACCCTATTGTATATATGAACCACATCTTCTTTATCCATTCATCTGTTGAAGGGCATCTTGGCTCCTTCCACAGTTTGGCTATTGTGGACATTGCTGCTATGAACATTGGGGTGCAGGTGCCCCTTCTTTTCACTACCTCTGTATCTTTGGGGTAAATACCTAGTAGTGCAAATTCTGGGTCATAGGGTAGCTCTATTTTTAACATCTTGAGGAACCTCCATACTGTTTTCCAGAGTGGCTTGCATTCCCACCAACAGTGTAAGAGGGTTCCACTTTCTCCACATCCTTTTTTTTCATTATTTAATAAATATTTATTGAGTTAATTATGGGCAAATGCAAAATCACAGTGCTGGATGATCCTTTGTTAAGTACGCACTTCTTCATATCAATACAAAGCATGTATAGAGCCTTCTCTGTGCCAGCTGCTGAGGGTACAAAGACGGAGAGCACCTCAGATGATGTCACCTGGGAAGATATTTTTTTCTCGCCTTTTCTCTATCATTTTGTTTTCAGATTTTTTTTTCATTTTTATCTTTCATCTTATTTTATTTTTTTAATTATGTTGTTAACCACTATATAGTACATCATTAGATTTTGATGCGGTGTTCAACGATTCATCAGTTGCATATAACACCCAGTGCTCATTACAACACATGCCCTCCTTAGTACCCATCACCCTGTTACCTCATCTCCCTACACCCCTTCCCTCTGAAACCCTCAGTTTGTTTCCCAGGGTCCATAGTCTCTCATGGTTTGTCTACCTCTCTGATTTCTCCCCCTTCAGACTTCCCTCTTTTCCTCTATGATCCCTCTGTGCTATTCCTTATGTTTCAGATATGAGTGAAACCATATGATAATTGACTTTCTCTGCTTGACTTATTTCACTTACATAATCCCCTCCATTTCCATCCCTGTCAATGCAAATGGTAGGTATTCATCCTTTCTGATGGCTGAGTAATATTCCATTGTGTATATGGACCACATTTTCTTTATCCATTCATCTGTTGAAGGGCATCTCGGCTCTTTCCACAGTTTGGCTATTGCGGACATTGCTGCTATGAACATTGGGGTGCGTATGGTCCTTCTTTTCAGTACATCTGTGTCTTTGGGGTAAATACCCAGTAGTGCAATTGCTGGGTTATAGGGTAGCTCTGTTTTTAACATCTTGAGGAACCTCCACACTGTTTTCCAAAGTGGCTGTACCAACTTGCATTCCCACCAAAAGTTTAAGAGGGTTCCCCTTTGTCCACAACCTCTCCAACATTTGTTGTTTCTTGCTTTGTTAATTTTTGCCATTCTAACTGGTGTAAGGTGGTATCTCAAAGTGCTTTTGATTTGAATTTCCCTGATGGCTAATGATGAACATATTTTCATGTTTCTGTTAGCCATTTGTATGTCCTTTTGACTGGATTATTGTTTTTTGGGTGTTGAGTTTTAGAAGTTCTTTTTTTTTTTAAAGATTTTATTTATTTATTTGACAGAGAGAGAGCACAAGTAGGCAGAGTGGCAGGCAGAGGGAGAGGGAGAAGCAAGTTCTCCACTGAGCAGGGAGCCAGATGTGGGGCTCAATCCCAGGACCCCAGGATCATGACCTGAGCCGAAGGCGGCTGCTTAACCGACTAAGCCACCCAGGTGCCCCGAGTTTTAGAAGTTCTTTAAAAAGTCTTGGATACCAGCTCTTTATCTGTAGTGTCATTTGCAAATGTCTTCTCCCATTCTGTGGGTTACCTCTTAGTTTTGTCGACTGTTTCCTCTGCTGTGCAAAAACTTTTTATCTTGACGGAGTCCCAAAAATTCTTTTTACTTTTGTTTCCCTTGCCTCTAGCAACGTGTCTTCAAAGAAGTTGCTGTGGCCAATGTCAAAGAGGTTACTGCCTATGTTCTCCTCTAGAATTTTGATGGATTCCTGTCTCACATTGAGGTCTTTCATCCTTTTTTTCATAATTTTATTAATTTGGGTCCTTTCTCTTTTCTTTTGGATAAGTCTGGCCAGTGGTTTATCGATCTTATTAATTCTTTCAAAGAACCGGCTTCTAGTTTCATTGATCTGATCTGTGTTTCTGGTTTCTAATTCATTGATCTCTGCTCTAATCTTAATTATTTATCTTCTAATGCATGGCTTGGGCATTGTTTTTTGCTTTTTCTCTAGTTCTTTAAGGTGTAAAGTTAATTGGTGAATTCGGGATTTTTCTATTATTTTGAGTGAAGCTTGGATGGCTTTGTATTTCCCCCCCAGGACCGCCTTTGCAGTATCCCATAGGTTTTGGACTGATGTGTTTTCATCCTCATTGGTTTCCATGAATTGTTTAAGTTCTTCTTTGATTTCCTGGTTGACTCATTCTTGAGCAGAGTGGTCTTTAGCTTCCAAGTGTTTGAATTTCTGCCAAATTTTTTCTTGTGACTGAGTTCCAGTTTAAAAGCATTATGGTCTGAGAATATGCAGGCCATAATCTCAATCTTTTGGTATCAGTTGGGACCTGATTTGTGACCCAGTATGTGGTCTATTCTGGAGAAAGTTCCATGTGCACTTGAGAAGAATGAGGATTCTCTTGTTTTAGGGTGGAATGTTCTGTATCTATCTATGAAGTCCATCTGTTCCAGTGTGTCATTCAAAGCTCTTGTTTCTTTGTTGATTTTCTGCTTAGATGATCTGTCTGTTGCTGAGAGTGGAGTATTGAGGTCTCCTACAATTAACATATTGTTTTCAATATGACTCTTTATTTTGGTTAACAGTTGGCTTAGGTAGATGACTGCTCTCATGCTGGGGGTGTAGATATTTACAATTGTTAGATCTTCTTGTTGGATAGACCCTTTAAGAATGATATAATGTCCTTCTGTGTCTCTAACTATAGTCTTTAGTTTAAAATCTAATTTGTCTGATATGAGAATTACTACCCCAGCTTTCTTTTGAAGTCTGTTGTCATGGAAGATGGATCTCCATCCCTTCACTTTCAGTCTGCATGTGTCTTTAGGTTCAAAATGAGTCTCTTGTAGACAGCTTATGGGTGGGTCCTGTCTTTTTATCCAATCTGCAACCCTGTGCCATTTTATGGGAGCATTTAGACCATTCATGTTGAGTGATTATTGAAAGATATGAATTTATTGTCATCATGTTGCTTGTGAAGTTCTTGTTTTTATAGATTGTCCCTGTAAATTTTTGTTGTATATCACTGTTGGGGTCTTTCTCCTTTTATAGAACCCCCCTTAATATTTCTTGCAGGGCCAGCTTAGTGGTCACATATTCTTTCAGTTTCTGCCAGTCTTGGAAGCTCAGCACCTCTCCATCCATTCTAAAGGACAGCCTTCCCAGATAAAATATTCTTGGCTGCATGTTCTTCTCATTTAGTACCCTGAATCTGTCTTTCCAGCCCTTTCTGGCTTGCCAAGTCTCTCTGGATAGGTCTGACGTTATTCTGATGTTCCTCCCTCTCTACTTAAGGAATCTCTAACCCCCTAACTGCCCTTAAGATGGATTCCTTGGCTCTAAGATTTTCGAGTTTTACTATTACATGCTGGGACGTTGGCCTGTTTTCCTTGATCTTGGGAGGGGTCCTCTTTGCCTCTAGGACATGGGTGTTTGTTTCATTCCCCAGATTAGGGAAGTTCTCAGCTATGATTTGCTGAAGTATATCTTCTAGTCCTCTCTCTCTCTCTCCACCCCCTCCGGGATTCCAATAATACTGACGTTGGAACATTTTATGGTGTCACTTATTTTTCTGATTCTATTTTCATGGACTTTCAGTTGTTTTTCCCTGGCCTCCTCTTTTTCCTTCTTGTCTATCAATTGGTGTTCTAGATCACTAATTCATTCTCTGCCTCGCTTACCCTAGCTGTTAGATTATCTAAATTAGATTGGATCTCTGATGGAATTTTTAAGTTCTGCCAGTTCAGCTTTCATTTCTGCCCTTAGAGACTCTATGTTGCCATTAATCAATTTCTCCATTCTAACTATTTTCTTCACAATTGCTACCCTGAATTCCATCTCCAACATCTTGGTTATATCTGTATCCATTTGTGAATCTGTGGCAGAAGTCACAGTCTCTGAGTCGTTCCTATTTTGGGGGTTCCTCCTCCTAGTCATTGTGTTGATGGGTATTTGAGGGAATGTACAGAGTCCAAATTATTGACAGCAACCCAAGCAAGATGCACCTGTTTTATAGGGACCTTAGGGTGTTGGCCTCTTGTTCTTCCATCCTGTCTTCTGGAGGAGGGGCCTGCTGTGCTATTACTCAGGCAACCCTGTTTGGGCAGAGTTGCCCTGCCCCTGTTGGGGGGGGAGTGGGCTCAGTGAAAACCGGTTTTGGGGGGCTTTTGTTCTCTGGTGGCTTTCCCTGGTGGCTTTCTGCATCTCTTCTGAGAGTCAGAGCAGAAGAGATCATTTCCAACCCTCTGCCTCAGAGCAGAGAGATCGCAGTCTGTTCTTCAGTGAGCTCTCCAGGCCACACTATCTCCGTTTCTGTCTCTGCTGATATAAACTGCAGCATCCTAGGTTGTTTGCCCCTCAGCAGGGCTCCCAGTCCTCACCTCCAGATTGGGGTACAGGCCTATGTCTCTGCCCTTTGGGCTTCTAAAACCACCAGTCACCCCCAGTTTGCACTCGGGGCCCCATTGCTCCAGGTTTCAGGCCAGGTGGCTGCCCTAAAGTCCTTTTCCCCCTGCTGCCAGTCTGCAAGTCTGTGCCCTGTCTCAAATTTGGGACCCCGATGTGGGACTTGATCCCAGGACCCTGAGTTCATGAACTTAGCTGAAGGCAGATGCTTAACGACTGAGCCACCCATGTGCCCTCATTCATAGCATTTTTATGTTCGGCCTGATTAGATCTCATTTCTGTCTTTAGAGATTCTATGTTGTCCTTAATATTTTTCTCAAGCCTAGATATTGACTTCATAATTGTTACTCTGAAGTCGATTTCTGACATCTTGTTTATATCCATATCCATTAGGCCTGTGGCAGAAGCCACAGTCTCTGATTCTTTTCTTTGTTGGGGGTTCCTCCTCCTAGTCATTCTGTTGAAGGATGGTTGAGTGAATGAACAGAATCCAAAATACCAACCACGACCCAAGCTAGATGCACCCTAGAAAACTCTGGAGTGGTCAGACACCACCACCAAAAAACAAAGCCAAAATGAAACACAGGACTAAAATTAAAAAATTGAAAAAATAAAAATAATTTTAAAAATAAAAAAATAATAAAAGGAGTGGGAGGGTTAGGGGCACTATAGTCTCTCAGTGTGGACAAAGCAGGATGTTTTAGTTGTTCCTGGGTGTATTTTGGTCTGTGTGTTAGAGGACACTATGTCCCCAAATTACTAGGCAATTAAAACTTGTATATATAAAAAGGTAAAACTGACTAGAGTGAAACACGGGCTAAAATAAAGCATATATGTATATAAAATATAGATGTGTAAATATACACGTTCAAAAAGCGACTATGAAATATTAGTTGGTATAATAGACATCTCATTGAAATGAGAACAAGGTATAAAGAAAAATGGGGCAGGGGAAAATGACATGAGAAAAGGGAAAAAAGAGAAGAAAAGGAGAATTATATCTGAAAAATAAACAAGTTGTGACGCCACACCTGGAGCTCAATGTACAATTTTGCCCTGGTGTTGGGATTTTACAGTTTTATAGGATCCAAAGGATTGTCGTCCACCTGTTCTTCCAGCCTGTCTTCTGGGGGAGGGGACTGCTACGGTGTTTCTCAGGTAACCCTGCCTGTGCGGAGTTGCCACATCTCCTGCCACGGGGAGGTGCTTATTCAAAACCTATATTCTGAGCCTCATTTTGTCCCTGAGGCCTTTCTGTGCCTTTTCAGGGGATCAGAGCAAAAATGCCTGGAGCCAAACCTCTGACCCAGAGCAGAAAATTTGGTTTGCCCTCTTTAAGAAACTCTCCAGGACAGTCTCTACTTCTGCTTGTGTCTCTCAAAACTAGCCTCCCACGCTGCGTGCCCACAGCCACTCTCTACGAAGTGTTTTCAGGGGCCCAGATTATCTCTGCCCTTTGTGCTTCTAAAACTGCCAGTGGCTGTGGGCTCCTGCGCACACCTGAAGGTCTAGAATTAGGTTTGGGTTCCGCCCTAAAGACTTTTCCTAGCCACCACCGCTCTGCGAGTTTTTACCCTTCTGGGAGCACAGGTTCCATATTTTTTCAGGCTGTTCAAGGAAAGAACAGATATCAATATGTCTGGTTCTTGGTTTTTGGTCCCTTCCTGGGCTCGCTTACCATAACCTGCTTCCTGGCTCCAGTGCTCCGGCCCTCTACCGGTTAAGGAAGCCCCTTTTGCTCTGGGGTTCCTCATATCCTGAGACCACAATGCCCTACCCAGAATTCTGCCTTTTCATTTCCAAAGCCCCCTTCGGGGAGGGGTGTCTCTTACTAGAGCAGATTTCTAAGGGCTCCAATTTTGCGCTCCAGTGTTCTACCACTTCCCAGGCACCAGTTTATGGTGGCTCCCTCCCTCTTCTGTTTATCTTCGGATATCTCCCTGCAAATTCACAACTTTGCACGTCCTACCTTGCCAAAAGTAGTCGCTTTTCTTTTCTTTTTTTAATTAACATATAATGTATTGTTTGTTTCAGAGGTACGGGTCTGTGATTCATCAGTCTTACACAATTCACAGCACTCACCATAGCACATACCCTCCCCAGTGTTCATCACCCAGACACCCCATCCCTCCCATCCGCCTCCACTCCAGCAACCCTCAGTTTGTTTCCTAAGATTAAGAGTCTCTTATGGTTTGTCTCCCTCTCTGGTTTTGTCTTGTTTAATTTTTCCCTCCCTTCCCCTATGATCCTCTGTCATGTTTCTCAGCTTCCTCATATCAGTGAGATCAAATGATACTTGTCTTTCTCTGATTCACTTATTTTACTTAGCATAATACCCTCTAGTTCCATCCACATCGTTGCAAATGGCAAGATTTCATTGTTTTGATGGCTGCATAATATTCCATTGTATATGTAGACCACATCTTTTATTTTTTTAAAGATTTTATTTATTTAATTGACAGAGAGAAGGAACACAAGCAGGGGGAGTGGGAGAGGGAGAAGCAGGCTTCCCGCCGAGCAGGGAGCCCGATGCGGGGCTCGATCCCAGGACCCTGGGACCATGACTGGAGCTGAAGGCAGTTGCTTAACCAACTGAGCCACCCAGGCGCCCCTAGACCACATCTTTTTTTATCCATTCATCTGTTGATGGACATCTAGGTTCTTTCCATAGTTTGACTATTCTGGACATTGCTGCTACAAACATTGGGGTGCATATGTCCCTTTGGATCACTACATTTGTATCTTTGGGGTAAATACCCAGTAGTGCAATAGCTGGGTCATAGGGTAGCTCTACTTTCAACTTTTTGAGGAACCTCCATACTGTTTTCCAAAGTGGCTGCACCAGCTTGCATTCCCACCAACAGTGTAGGAGGGTTCCCCTTTCTCCGCATCCCTGCCAACATCTGTTGTTTCCTGACTTGTTAATTTTAGCCATTCTGACTGGTGTGAGGTGGTATCTCATTGAGGTTTTGATTTGTATTTCCCTGATGCCAAGGGATGTTGAGCATTTTTTCATGTGTCTGTTCTTCTTTGCAGAAATGTCTTTTCATGTCTTCTGCCCATTTCTTTTTTTAAATTTAATTGAATTTTATTACGTTATGTTAGTCACCATACATTACATCATTAGTTTTTGATGTAGTGTTCCATGATTCATTGTTTATAACACTCAGTGCTCCATGCAGTACGTGCCCTCCTTAATACCCATCACCGGGCTAACCCATCCGTCCACCCCCCTCCCCCCTAAAAACCTCAGTTTGTTTCTCAGAGTCCATAGTCTCTCATGGTTCGTCTTTCCCTCCGATTTCCCCCCCTTCATTTTCCCTTCCTTCTCCTAATGTCCTCCATGCTATTCCTTACGTTCCACAAATAAGTGAAACCGTATGATAATTGACTTTCTCTTTTTGGCTTACTTCAGTTAGCATAATCTCCTCCAGTCCCAACCATGTTGATGTAAATGTTGGGTATTCATCCTTTCTGATGGCTGAGTAATATTCCATTATATATAAGACTATTTCTTGATTGGATTATTTGTTCTTTGGGTGTTGAGTTTGTTAAGTTCTTTTTTTAAAAAAAGATTTTATTTATTTATTTGACAGAGAGAGAGCGTGAGAGGGAACACAAGCAGCAGGAGTGAGAGAGGGAGAAGCAGGCTTCCCGCAGACAGGGATCCCGATGCAGGGCTCGATCCCAGGATCCTGGGATCATGACCTGAGCCGAAGGCAGATGCTTAACACTGAGCCACCCAGGTGCCCCGAGTTTGATAAGTTCTTTATAGTTTGGATATAGTTCTTTATCTGATATGTCATTTGCAAATATCTTCTCCCATTCTGTTTGTTGTCTTTTGGTTTGTTGACTGTTTCCTTTGATTTGCAGGAGGTTTTTATCTTTTTTTTTCAATCTTTAAATTTTTTTATTATGTTAATCACCATACATTACATCATTAGTTTTTGATGTAGTGTTCCATGATTCATTTTTTGTGCATAACAACCCAGTGCTCCATGCAGAACGTGCCCTCTTTAATACCCATCACCAGGCTAACCCATCCCCCCACCCCCCTCCCCTCTAGAACCCTCAGTTTGTTTTTCAGAGTCCATCGTCTCTCATGGTTCCTCTCCCCCTCCCATTTACTCCCCTTCATTCTTCCCCTCCTGCTATCTTCTTTTTTTTTTCTTAACATACTTTGCATTATTTGTTTCAGAGGTACAGATCTGTGATTCAACAGTCTTACACAATTCACAGCGCTCACCATAGCACATACCCTACCCAATGTCTATCACCCAGCCACCCCGTCCCTCCCACCTCCCCACCGCTCCAGCAACACTCAGTTTGTTTCCTGAGATTAAGAATTCCTCATATCAGTGAGGTCATATGATACATGTCTTTCTCTGATTGACTTATTTCACTCAGCATAACACCCTCCAGTTCCATTCACGTCGTTGCAAATGGCAAGACCTCATTCCTTTTGATGGCTGCATAATATTCCATTGTGTATATATACCACTTCTTCTTTATCCATTCATCTGTCGATGGACATCTGGGCTCTTTCCACAGTTTGGCGATTGTGGACATTGCTGCTATAAACATCGGGGTGCACGTACCCCTTCGGATCCCTACATTTGTATCTTTGGGGTAAATACCCAGTAGTGCAATTGCTGGATCATAGGATAGCTCTATTTTAAACTTTTTGAGGAACCTCCATACTGTTTTCCAGAGTGGTTGCACCAGCTTGCATTCCCACCAACAGTGTAGGAGGGTTCCCCTTTCTCCGTATTCCCGCCAACATCTGTTGTTTCCTGACTTGTTAATTTTAGCCATTCTAACTGGTGTGAGGTAGTATCTCATTGAGGTTTTGATTTGGATGTCCCTGATGCCGAGCGATGTTCAGCACTTTTTTATGTCTCTGTTGGCCATTTGGATGTCTTTGGAAAAATGTCTGTTCATGTCTACTGCCTATTTCTTGATTGGATCATTTGTTCTTTGCGTGTTGAGTTTGATAAGTTCTTTATAGATTTTGGATACTAGCCTTTATCTGATATGTCATTTGCAAATATTTTCTCCCATTCTGTCGGTTGTCTTTTGGTTTTGTGGACTGTTTCTTTTGCTGTGCAAAAGCTTTTTATCTTGATGAGGTCCCAAGAGTTCATTTTTGCTCTTGCTTCCCTTGCCTTTGGCGATGTTTCTAGGAAGAAGTTGTTGTGGCTGAGGTCGAAGAGGTTGCTGCCTGTGTTCTCCTTTAGGATTTTGATGGACTCCTGTCTCACGTTTAGGTCTTTCAACCATTTGAAGTCTATTTTTGTGTGTGGTGTAAGGAAATGGTCCAGTTTCATTCTTCTGCATGTGGCTGTCCAATTTTCCCAACACCATTGGTTGAAGAGACTGTCTTTTTTCCATTGGACATTCTTTCCTGCTTTGTCAAAGATGAGTTGACCATAGAGTTGAGGGTCCATGTCTGGGCTCTCGATTCTGTTCCATTGATCTATGTGTCTGTTTTTGTGCCAGTACCATATTGTCTTGATGATGACAGCTTTGTAATAGAGCTTGAAGTCCGGAATTGTGATGCCGCTAGCTTTGCTTTTCTTTTTCAACATTCCTCTGGCTATTCGGGGTCTTTTCTGGTTCCATACAAATTTTAGGATTATTTGTTCCATTTCTTTGAAAAAAGTGGATGGTATTTTGATGGGGATTGCACTGAATGTGTAGATTGCTCTAGGTAGCACTGACATCTTCACAATGTTTGTTCTTCCAATCCATGAGCATGGAATGTTTTTCCATTTCTTTGTGTCTTCCTCAATTTCTTTCATGAGTATTTTATAGTTTTCTGAGTACAGATCCTTTGCCTCTTTGGTTAGATTTATTCCTAGGTATCTTATGGTTTTGGGTGCAATTGTAAATGGGATCGACTCCTTAATTTGTCTCTCTTCTGTCTTGTTGTTGGTGTATAGGAATGCCACTGATTTCTGTGCATTGATTTTATATGCTGCCACTTTACTGAATTCCTGTGTGAGTTCTAGCAGTTTTGGGGTGGACTCTTTTGGGTTTTCCACATACAGTATCCTATCATCTGCAAAGAGTGAGAGTTTGACTTCCTCTTTGCCGATTTGGATGCCTTTGATTTCTTTTTGTTGTCTGATTGCTGTGGGTAGGACTTCTAATACTATGTTGAATAGCAGTGGTGATAGTGGACATCCCTGCCGCGTTCCTGACCTTAGGGGGAAAGCTCTCAGCTTTTCCCCATTGAGAATGATATTCAGTGTAGGTTTTTCATAGATGGCTTTTATGATATTGAGGTAAGTACCCTCTGTCCCTATACTCTGAAGAGTTTTGATCAAGAAAGGATGTTGTACTTTGTCAAATGCTTTTTCTGCATCTATTGAGAGGATCATATGGTTCTTGTTCTTTCTTTTGTTAATGTATTGTATAACGTTGATTGATTTGCAGATGTTGAACCAACCTTGCAGCCCAGGGATAAATCCCACTTGGTCGTGGTGAATAATCCTTTTAATGTACTGTTGGATCCTATTGGCTAGTATTTTGGTGAGAATTTTTGCATCCATGTTCATCGAGGATATTAGTGTAATTCTCCTTTTTGATGGGGTCTTTGTCTGGTTTTGGGATCAGGGTAATGCTGGCCTCATAAAACGAGTTTGGAAGTTTTCCTTCCATTTCTATTTTTTGGAACAGTTTCAGGAGAATAGGTATTAATTCTTCTTTAAATGTTTGGTAGAATTCCCCTGGCCCTGGGGAAAAGCCATCTGGCCCTGGGCTTTTGTTTCTTGGGAGATTTTTGATGACTGCTTCAATTTCCTTAGAGGTTATAGGTCTGTTCAGGTTTTCTATTTCTTCCTGGTTCAGTTTTGGTAGTTGATACATCTCTAGAAATGCAGACATTTCTTCCAGGTTATCTAATTTGCTGGCATAGAGTTGCTCATAATATGTTCTTAAAATGTTTGTATTTCTTTGGTGTTGGTTGTGATCTCTCCTCTTTCATTCATGATTTTGTTGATTTGGGTCATTTCTCTTTTCTTTTTGATAAGTCTGGCCAGGGGTTTATCAATCTTGTTAATTGTTTCAAAGAACCAGCTCCTAGTTTCGTTGATCTGTTCTACTGTTCTTTTGGTTTCTAGTTCATTGATTTCTGCTCTGATCTTTATTATTTCTCTTCTCCTGCTGGGTTTAGGCTTTATTTGCTGTTTTTTTCTCCCGGTCCTTTAGGTGTAGTGTTAGGTTGTGTATTTGAGACCTTTCTTGTTTCTTGAGAAAGGCTTGTATTGCTATATACTTTCCTCTTAGGACTGCCTTTACTGTGTCCCAAAGATTTTGAACAGTTGTGTTTTCATTTTCATTGGTTTCCATGAATTTTTTTTAAAGATTTTATTTATTTATTTGAGAGAGAGAGAGAATGAGAGATAGAAAGCACGAGAGGGAAGAGGATCAGAGGGAGAAGCAGACTCCCTGCTGAGCAGGAAGCCCGATGTGGGACTCAATCCCGGGACTCCAGGATCATGACCTGAGCTGAAAGCAGTCGCTTAACCAACTGAGCCACCCAGGCGCTCTCCATGAATTTTTTTAATTCTTCTTTAATTTCCTGGTTGACCCATTCATTCTTTAGTAGGATGCTCTTTAGCCTCCATGTATTTGAGTTCTTTCCGACTTTCCTCTTGTGATTGAGTTCTAGTTTCAAAGCACTGTGGTCTGAAAATATGCAGGGAATGATCCCCATCTTTTGGTACCGGCTGAGAACTGATTTGTGACCTAGGATGTGATCAATTCTGGAGAATGTTCCATGGGCACTAGAGAAGAATGTGTATTCTGTTGCTTTGGGATGGAATGTTCTGAATATGTCTGTGAAGTCCATTTGGTCCAGTGTGTCATTTAAAGTCTTTATTTCCTTGTTGATCTTTTGCTTAGATGATCTGTCCATTTCAGTCAGGGGGGTGTTAAAGTCCCCCACTATTATTGTTTGTTGTCAATGTGTTTCTTTGCTTTTGTTATTAATGCCTTATATAATTGGCTGCTCCCATGTTCGGGGCATAGATATTTACAATTGTTAGATCTTCTTGTTGGATAGACCCTTTAAGCAGGATACAGTGTCCTTCGTCATCTCTTATTACAGTCTTTGTTTTAAAATCTGTCTGATATAAGCATTGCCACCCCAGCTTTCTTTTGGTGTCCATTAGCATGGTAATGCTAATCTGGGGGTGTCTTTGGGTCTAAAATGAGTCTCTTGCAGACAGCATATGGATGGGTCTTGTTTTTTAATCCAGTCTGATAGCCTGTGTCTTCTGATTGGGGCATTTAGCCCATTTACACTCAGGGTAACTATGGAAAGATAGGAATTTAGTGCCATTGTATTGGCTGTAAGGTGACTGTGACTGTATATTGTCTGTGTTCCTTTCTGATCTATGCTGCTTTTAGGCTCTCTCTTTGCTTAGAGGACCCCTTTCAAGATTTCTTGTAGGGCTGGTTTCGTGTTTGCAAATTCCTTTAGTTTTTGTTTGTCCTGGAAACTTTTTATCTCTCCTTCAATTTTCAATGATAGCCTAGCTGGATATAGTATTCTTGGCTGCATATTTTTCTCGTTTAGTGCTCTGAAGATATCATGCCAGTCCTTTCTGGCCTGCCAGGTCTCTGTGGATAGGTCTGTTGCCAATCTAATGTTTCTACCATTCTAGTTTACATATCTCTTCTCCCGAGCTGCTTTCAGGACTTTCTCTTTGTCTCTGAGACTCATAAGTTCTACTATTAGATGTCAGGGTGTTGACCTATTTTTATTGATTTTGAGGGGCATTCTCTGTGTCTCCTGGGTTTTGATGCCTGTTTCCTTCCCCAAATTAGGGAAATTCTCTGCTATAATTTTCTCCAGTATACCTTCTGCCCCTCTCTCTCTTTCTTCTTCTTCTGGGATCCCAATTATTCTAATTTTGTTTCATCTTATGGCATCACTTAACTCTCAAATTCTGACCTCGTGATCCAGTAGTTGTTCATCTCTCTTTTTCTCAGCCTCTTTATTTTCCATCATTTGGTCTTCTCTATCACTAATTTTCTCTTCTGCCTCATTTATACTGGCATTTAGAGCTTCCATTTTTTATTGCACCTCATTAATAGCCTTTTTGATTTCTACTTGGTTAGATTTTAGTTCTTTTATTTCCCCAGAAAGGGATTCTCTATTATCTTCTATGCTTTTTTCAAGCCCAGCTAGTATCTTTATAATCATCATTCTGAACTCTAGTTCTGACATCTTACTAATGTCCGTATTGATTAGGTCCCTGGCCGTTGGTACTGCCTCTTGTTTTTTTTTTTTTTTTGATGTAAATTTTTCCATTTTGTCATTTTTGTCCAGAGAAGAATAGATGAGTGAGAGAACAAATTGCTAAAAGGGTAACAACTACCCCAGAAAAATATACACTAAATAAATCAGAAGAGACCCGAAACTGGGGTGGGGAAAAAAAAGAATGTGATCAGGTGGGTGAATAGAACAGAGCCACACACTAGATTTTGCGTGTTTTTTGGTGTGTTAGAAGAAACTGCCTCCCAAAATTTTAAAGAAAGAAAAACGTATATATACAAAAATAAGGGGAAATATAATGAAGGGACGGAATATGACTCTAAAGATGAAAATTAAGAAAGATTTTAAAAAAGGAATTGATAAGACAAGAAGTTGGTTGAAAAAAGAAAGAAAAAAAAGGGAGAGAATGTGATTAGCCCTCCCGGACCACCCTTTCTAAAATAGTACTTTCCATCACTCTCTCATAACTTTGCATTATCTTACTTTCTTTATTTTTTTAAATTCAGCTTTACTGAGGTGTAACTGAGATATAAAATTGTAAGATATTTAAAGTGTACATCAGGGGCACCTGGGTTGCTCAGTTGTTAAGCGTCTGCCTTTGGCTCAGGTCATGATCACAGAGTCCTGGGATTGAGCCCCACATCAGGCTCCCTACTCAGCAGGAAGCCTGCTTCTCCCTCTCCCACTCCCCCTGCTTGTGTTCCCTCTCTCACCGTCTCTCTCTCTCTGTCAAATATATAAATAAAAAATTCTTAAAAAAAATAAAGTGTACATCATGGTGATTTGATATTTGTATACATTATGAAAAGATACCCTCCTTCCATGTGGATAATTAACACATCTATCACCTCATGATTCAAATTTTTGGTTTGGTTTAGTTTGCTGAGAACATTTAAGTTCTACTCTCTCAGCAGATTTCAATTATAAAATACAGGGTTATCAACTATAGTCGCCATTTTTTACATGAGATCCTTAGACCTTATTGATATTATAGCTGAAGTTTCTACCTTTTTATCAACTTTTCCCTTTTTCCATGACCCTGAGGGCCTGTCACTCATTTTTTCATAGTTTCGATGAATTTGACTCTTTTTTTAAGATTCCAAATATAAGTGATGTTATGCAGTATTTGCCTTTCTCTGACTTATCTCACTTAGCATTATGCCCTCAAGGTCCATCCATGTTGCCACTATGGTAGGATGTCCTTTCACATGGATGAGTGACATTCTCTTTCATATATATGTAAAATCATAGATTATATCATATCTCATATAATCATAAATTAATTGCTTGTGTATGTATGAATTTTTTTCTAGGATTTCTCTTTTGTTCCATTGATCTATGCATCTCTTTTTATTTTAATACCATCCACGTTTTGATTACTATGGCTTTGTAATATAATTTGAAATCAGGAAGTGTGATGCCTTGACCTTTGTTGTTCTTTCAAGATTGCTTCTGCAATTCAGGGTCTTTTGTAGTTCCATACAAATGTTAGGATTATTTGTTGTATTTCTGTGAGAAATGGCATTGGCACTGTGATAGGGATTGCATCAAGTCTGTAGCTTCCTTTAGGTAGTATGTAAATTTTAACAATATTTTTCCAATCCATGAGCATGGACTATCTTTCCACTTATTTGTGTCTTCCATTATTTTCCTCAGCTCTTTTTTAAATTTTATTTTATTATGTTATGTTAGTCACCATACAATGCATCATTAGTTTTTGATGTAGTGATCCATGATTCATTGTTTTCTTATAACATCCAGTGCTCCATGCAATATGTACCCTCCTTAATAACCATCACTGGGCTAACCCATC
This sequence comes from Eumetopias jubatus, assembly GCF_037043125.1. NCBI lineage: Eukaryota > Metazoa > Chordata > Mammalia > Carnivora > Otariidae > Eumetopias > Eumetopias jubatus. The sequence goes on from NW_028274812.1 coordinate 148,121,642, forward strand.
CCTCCATCCACCACCCCCAACCTCCTCCCCTCTAAAACCCTCAGTTTGTTTCTCAGAGTCCATAGGCTCTCATGGTTCGTCTCCCCCTCTGATTCCCTCCCCCCTTAATTTTTCCCTTCCTTCTCCTAATGTCCTCCAGGCTATTTCTTATGTTCCACAAATAAGTGAAACCATATGATAATTGACTTTCTCTGCTTGACTTATTTCACTTAACATAATCTCCTCTGCTCCCATCCATGTGGATGTAAAAGTTGGGTATTCATCCTTTCTGGTGGCTGAGTAATATTCCATTGTATATATGGACCACATCTTTATCCATTCATCTGTTGAAGGGCATCTCAGCTCTTTCCACAGTTTGGCTATTATGGACATTGCTGCTATGAACATTGGGATGCATATGGCCCTTCTTTTCACTACCTCTGTGTCTTTGGGGTAAATATCCAGGAGTGCAGTTACTGGGTCATAGGGTACCTCTATTTTTAACATCTTGAGGAACCTCCACACTGTTTTCCAAAGTGGCTGTACCAACTTGCATTCCCACCAACAGTGTAAGAGGGTTCCCCTTTCTCTACAACCTCTCCAACATTCGTTGTTTCTTGCCTTGTCCATTTTTGCCATTCTAACTGGTATAAGGTGGTATCTCACTGTGATTTGAATTTCCGTGATGGCTAATGATGATGAACATTTTTTCATGTGTCTGTTGGCCATTTGTATGTCTTCTTTGGAGAAGTGTCTGTTCTTGTCTTCTGCCCATTTTTTGACTTGATTATTTGTTTTTTGGGTGCTGAGTTTGAGAAGTTCTTTATAGATCTTGGAAATCAGCTCTTTGTCTGTAGTGTCATTTGCAAATATCTTCTCTCATTCTGTCGGTTGCCTCTTTGTTTTGTTGACTGTTTCCTTTGCTGTGCAGAAGATTTTTATCTTGATGAAGTCCCAAAAGTTCATTTTTGCTTTTGTTTCACTACCTTTTAGAGATGAATCTTGAAAGAAGTTGCTGTGGCTGATGTCAGAGAGGTTACTGCCTGTGTTCTCCTCTAGGATTTTGATGGATTCCTGTCTCACATTTAGGTCTTTCATCCATTTTGAGTTTAACTGTGTGTATGGTGTTAGAGAATGGTCGAGTTTCATCAGCTCTTAGAGTTTTCAGTGTACAGGTCTCTCAGGTCCTTGGTGAAACTTATTCTTACCTATTTAATTCTTTTTGATGCAATTGTAAATGAGATTAATTTTCTTAATTTCCCTTTATGGTAGCTTGTTATTAGTTTATACAAATGATGTATTTTTGTATATTTATTTTGTATTAAGCAACTTAACAGAATTTGTTGAGTAGTTCTAACATCTAACAGGTTTTGGTGGAGTCTTCAGGATTTCTACATATGATATCATCTCACATACATATACAGATAATTTTATTTCTTCCTTTCTGATTTCTGTGCCTTTATTGTTTTTCTTGCCTACTTCTTGCCAGAAGTCTGGCTGGGACTTCTAGTACTTTATTGAACAGAAGTGGTGCTGGTACATATCCATGGTTGAGTGTGATGTTAGCTTTGGGCTTGTCATGAAGCCGTTATCATGTTGTTGTATCAGCCAACTCAGAGACCAAATGCAGGGCTCACAGGGACTGATCTGTCATGAAAAGGAGTAGAGTGGAGTGGGCCTCCTTCAAAGGCCCACTGAGATTGGTCAGAGACCTGGAACACTGGTCCTTCTTACAATAGGGGTGGTCAGGGCCTGTCCCTGAAGGACCATCATTCCCCAGTAGGGCCTCTGGCACCTGTGGCACCAAGCAGAACTGTCAGTACTGCACTCAGTATGGGACATACACTGGTTGGCGTGCACACTGATGGGCAGTTACATCTGGGATTTGAAATTTGGAGATCATTCATGGGGAAGGGGAGCCCAAAAATGGAGACACTGGACGTTCTGGTAATATTGCAATTGGGGGATGATGCATAAACTGGAAAATAATGATAAAGAAAAGCAACAGGCCATATTTGTACTCAGAGATCATGGAATATTTCTTAGGAGCAACATACAATGATACAAAGGGTAGAAACTCTTGATATTTTAGTTGGGTAGCAAGAATGTAAAACGTGACCCATCCTTTTCATGCGGCTGCTATCAATGTGCACTTAAAAATAGATAAAATAGGTGAAAGTTAAGTTATTCTTTGGCAATAATTCCTTTGATGTCACCACTGCATCCTATCAGAGTCTAATTTCTCTTGAATCCTAAATTTCAAACCCTCCCCCCAACAAAACTATGGTTTTATAAAGCAGTGAGTGTCATTAGTGTCCTCCATAAGAAGTAACTGCTGTTTCTGGCAAATGACAAATAGCTAATATTATTCTCTCTTACAAATTAATTATTTTCTTTAAACACAAATCTGCCTTTTTTAAAAACCAGAACTGAAAGAGCAGAAGTAGCCTCACATCTATTTAGGACACATCTATTAGGTTTGCTGCCAACAAAGTTATGAACATTTTCATTTTCCAAACTGATTAAATTCAGAATTGTGGGTAAGAGATTTTCAGCCTATGTCTGTCATTTTGTAGCTGTCCTGTTTATTTCTTTAGAAAGTGTTTTTGTGGCAGCAGATCACTACGACAATCAGGAAAGACTGAGGTTTCTGTTTCCCCAAATTCCTGATAATGCATTATGTTATCAAGCTTTTTATATAGAATGCCAGGGAGTCTCCAGCATTTGACCTTGATTAGCTGAGGCCATCACTGGGTCCAAGATGTCAGTCACTTACCTAGAAGACCATTCATACCTTCCTCAGGTGCTAGAGCCTGCACATGTTTCCTCATCCATCATTTTATCTCAGGGGAGATCTCAGTCATCTGTGCAGACAGGGACAAGCACGTGCTATAACACTGAGACATTGTTTTTCCAGTCTCGTTGTCATTGTCAGCATCTTCCTCCCAGTGACATTTTCACATCACAGTTACATGGTGTGTCTGTTCGTGTACAGTGGCCTTTGGAGGGCCACCAATCACTGTACTAGTTGAGATTTTTTCCACTCTTCTGGGGCCAAGTTTTTCTCCCTTGGGAGTGCTTTATCTGATGTGAATGTATACATTGGGAGAAATAAATCAGCTACCAGTGTGACCCAAACTTTAGTAGGAAAGGGAATAGTTTAAAGGGAAATTAACTAAAAAGTTAACAGTCATTATTTCTAGGTTATGAGATAATGAGAAACTTTTTCTTTTATTCCTCCTGTTTTTCTCATGTCCAGATACACACTTATAAGGATTCTATGTTAGTATGCAGGTGAAAGTAAAACTATACTGTGCTTCCCTTCTCTTAGGTGTCAGGTGTTGCAAATGTCCTAAATGTTAAAAGCCTGAAGGTGTAGCTCCAGTATTTATTACCCAATGAACATTTGTCACATTCTGTAGGATAAGAACATTTTCATGTATATTTATTAAAAAAACTCTTCAGTCACTTAATCATTATCTGGACATTTACTGAATATATAATCATGTCAGAAGCCAAATCAGACACAGTAAAGTCACACACGAATATGAAGTTCTATGTTGTTGAAAAGCTCACCAATGCCTTTTCCTCAAACATATATACAACAAATATAGAAAAGGATAATGCCAATGTAGTGACTGGTTTTGGAGGGAATTCACAGGACAGATTGATGAGATTTGTAAGGATATCTCTCCTAAAGTAAGATAGCAACTGATTTTGAGTTGAGTAAAAGGTTTGTAAGTGATAAATCACTAATTTATTAAGTTTATTAAGATTAACTTAATAAACTAAGACTAGTTTGCTAAGATCGGGGATGAGCTTTTCTCACAAAGAACAGTTGATACTCATTTCCAGTGTCCACACTGTCACCATTCTAAATGTTCTCCAAACAAAGTCCTTACAACACCATAAAGGTTATATTGTCTCTAGGGCTTCCTGTCTTTGGGTATCATCATCACCCTCTCTCAGATTCCTTAATATTCTCAAGGCTTACACACTTGGCAATTTTCAAGTTACCTGCAGAAAGGAATCAGATGTTTATTTCTAAATTTTTTTGTTTTGCAGCATAAAAATTATTTTATTTTATTATTTTTAAATTTTTATTATGTTCAGATAGCTACCATATAACTTAACCAACTAAAATACATTATTAGTTTTTGATGTAGTTTTTTTAAATTTTTGTTGTCATATTCAATGAGGAATCAAATGTTTAAAATAACAGTATAATGTTTTCCCTGTGGAATCCTGGGAATCACAAGGTTTGAGGACGGGAGAGAGAAGACCATTAACCCTTACAACCCTCATAACCCCACCCAAATACTCCAGGTAGATTGTAGCTTATTTGGCCTTGTAATCACAAAGCAAGGGCACTGACAATGTGAGGACTCTCACATGCAGAGAGAATTTCCAATTCTGAAATGGTTGACTTGTAGAGAAGGGGAGTAGTTATCTCTCCAGCATAGAGATTCTCAGAGTTAGAATGTATTTACCACTAAAAAAAAGGGGGGGGGGGAACTAATATGAGATAGCTAAATTTTTATTTTGTTAAATAAGAAGATCAAGGCCCTTTCCAAAAAATTACCATTACTACCACCATAATTCAACAAAACAAGGAATATTATTAAATAAAATAGCAAGAAGATAGTATTAAATAAAGAATATCCTTTTATGGTGATTTCATTTAGAGGAAACTCCTCATATTCCTTTATTTCTCTTATCTAAGCACCTAGAGAAACCATTACCCACCTCCTTTCTCAGGTGTATAGGGAGGAAATTAATTAAAATCCATAAAACTATGTTAATTTTCTGTTTAGAACCCAACATCTCCCTATAATAGTGGTTCTCAAACTTTAGCCTGCTTACCTGTAGTGTTTGTTGAAAACATCTGTTGCTGGGTCCATTCTCAGATGATTGGTCAGTAGGTCTGAGGTGGGCCCAAGAACGTGCATTTCTGATATGGTGCCAAGTGATGCTGTTGCTGCTGGTCCAAGGACCACACTACCTTATAGGAAATGCCCAAACTCCTTACCAGGCCATGGAGGGTAAAAGTTAAGCTAGTCTAACAGATCCCAAAGCAGAGTGGCTTAATTAATATTAAATAATATAGAAGCTTCCTCTCCTATAGTAGTTTGGAGGCATTTCTCTATTGGTGGGTGGTTCTTTTTCCATCTTATTGTTCCATTCCCTCTTAGGGTTTGGTAAAGCTAGGTACCCTCCACATTCACATTCCAGCCAAGAAGAAAGGGAGGGGGAAGAGTGAGAGCAAATGATTTCATGTTTGAAAAAGATAACTCAGGAGTTACACACATGAAATCTCTGGCATTGTGTTGGTGGAGGCCAGGTTCAGAAATGTGATATGGTGGCCCTGTGCTGGTTAAAACTAGAAGCAGAAGATAGAGTGGGTATTAGTGGGTAGTTGGTCTCCAGCACAAAGGCCCTGCTGGTGTATCAGGTGCCTCTAAGAGTATGTTATTTCCCATAAAATTGGTAAGCCTTGGAAGAAGTAATCAGTGTCCTAATCCTGCATTAAAATAAATTTCCCTGTGAAGTATTTTCTTAATACTTTGTACATATTTCTATTACTGTACTTAATCACATCTCATAGTTCTGTTTACTTATCTGTAGCCCCTGATTAGTCTTGAAGTCTTTTAAGTGTATGACTTGAGTCTCTCTTTCCTTATAATTTCTCTCTACTTCCTACTTATTTACAAAGTCAGTACCTAGTATAATTCTTGGTACATGATACACACCCAGTAAATGGTATTTGCATAAATGAATCAATACATCTTCTGTTGGTAAAGGTCAATATTATTTCCTTAGCTGTCTTCCATGTAACTCATGATTTGGCTGACCATTTTTCTACATACAGTATTCTCTTTACTGCACTCTTTACATCTTTGTTTCTTAAAGTGTAGATCAGAGGGTTAAGGGTGGGTGTGATGATGGTGTAAAAGAGAGTGAGGAACTTCCCCTCATCTTGGGAGCTCCTATTCTGTGGCTTCATGTACATGTAAATGAGTGTTCCATAAAACAGAGTTACTACTGTGAGGTGGGAAGCACATGTATTAAGGACCTTACTCCACCTTGCTGCTGACTTGATCCTCACGACTGCTTGAGTGATTACTACATATGAGATGAGAATTAGTGATAGAGGTACTAGAAGAAATATCACTCCAAGAGCAAAGACAATGATCTCCATTACTTTCGAGTGTACACAAGCCATCTTGATCAATGCTGGCATCTCACAGAAAAAATTATCCACTTCCCAGTGCCCACATCTTGGTAATTTCAAGGTCAGGGAGCAAAGAATTAATGCACTGCCAAGGCCACCTAACCAGGCGGTGAGCACCATCTTCTGGCAAAGCTGAGGGTGCATTATTACTGTGTAGTGAAGAGGTTGACAGACAGCGGCATAGCGGTCATAGGCCATCACAGCCAGGAGAAGACATTCTGTGGCTCCAAGGTCAAGGGCAAAGAAGAACTGGAGCACACACCCTGCATAGGTAATAGACTTTGTCGGACCCCATAGATTTACCAGCATCTGGGGGATAATGCTAGTTGCATAGCAGAGATCCAAAAAAGACAAATTGGATAAGAAGAAATACATGGGAGTATGGAGCTGGGTGTCTAGGTAAGATACAAGAATGATGGTTGTGTTTCCTACCAGAGTCACAACATAGAAGATGAAGACAACCCCAGAGATGACGCGTTCTAATTGGGGCCGATCAGAAAACCCCAGCAGGATGAAATCTGTTGTGAAACTTCCATTGTTCGTGTCCATGGCTCCTTAGGAAGGTCTAGGAGACAAATCAGAGTAATAATAAGTAGTGTCTACCCCAGGTAAAAATAAAAATCTCTGTACTTTGCCATGAGTGTCCCAAATTCAGTTGTTTGTGTGCTCGCTCCCATTTAGAACACCTCTATTAATATTTCCCTGTGTTAATTGCTCAATATTTCCTTCTTTGTGTTTACTCATAACCAGAGTGATCTAACAATAATATGGTAAACCCAATCACACTGAATTGTAAATCATTGAAAGGGTTTAATTATGCCATGACACCTATAGTTCTGTATATTTTGGTTAAGTAATGAATCCATAAACTTAAGGATATTACTTAAGATTGGGATACATTTGGAAGAGTTGTTCCTTGTTGGAATTATGACATAAGCATATTTGGTTATGACAAATTTTTGCCTTATCCAAGATGTGGAATTTGAGGTAAAAAGTTAAATGACCCATTTTCTAGGGATAAGCTCCACTATTTGGTAGCAGGATCACTTTCCATAATCACTTCCAAATGTGTTCATTACAGCCATTTTCATCACCATCACCACCAATCTCTTCCTTGTTTTCCCTCCTATTCAACATTGTAGACACTGCTGTTCCTGTATCGCAGTTTTGGTGTTCCCCACTCTACTGACCTTTTTTGATGCCAGGAAAAATCATCTTTCCTATAAGCCTTCATTTCCATGTACAGAGGACCCATGTTTCTTGGAATGCCTTTCCTGACTGCTCTATAGCATTTAAATAACCTTACCGATTTGTTGCAGAGTTAAAAATTGAACTAATTCCAGAAGCCTCTGGTTACCACATATACACAGCAACCACCTGTGTCAGCTCCTACTCACCTGGCCATTCTGCAAAATTAGCAAGGTAGGTAACTCGAACAAGAAGCAGCTCAGTAAACAATCAGTGAATTGTTTTTCTTCATGGAATTTGCCACTTATATGAGTCAATCCTCTGCTTGCTTCAGAACTCTATAGATAAAAGCTCATTTCAATTCTAAGAGAATACAGGAAAGGGACAAGGAGCACATACATTTCACTATTTCTGAATACTTTACTGTATCATTAAATAGATGGAATGTTGATGAATTAGTTTATAAATATTTTTTAGTTTTTATTTTTTGGTTTATAAATATTTTATGCATAGAATTTTTGACCATGAGTATCAGACATAGGGTACTTTATATTCATAGTGTGTTTGGGACCAAGAAATAATAACTTTAGTTGCTGTCATTACAGTAAAATGAGGTAAATTAAATTGCCTATAATATATAATTTTCATAAGCAGTTTAGTTAGAATATGAAAATGTTATAATCATGTAAAGGAACTGTTATTACCAAGTAGTATGAGATAGGGATATAGTTTGTCTCAATACAACTTGGAAATTTAATTTAATTAATGAATATGAAGTTTTTATGTGGTTGGATGTCGGCTAAGTTGGGCATAGTGCTTAAGATTCTGGACTCAGACCTTGGTGTCAAACCCCAGCTTTACTACGCGAAAGTAATGTGTCTCTGGGCAGTTTTGTAATTTTTTTTACACCAGCTTCTTTATCTGGTCAGTGAAGATAATATTCCTCAAAGGGAGGTGGTGAGTGTTAGTATTTGTGAAAACACTAGGAATAGTGTTTGGTTCATATTCATTCTCAAAATTAAAAATTGTATTCACCTACCCACAAATTATTATTCTATTCACTCCTTCCTGTCTTCATTTTTCACACTGGTGATTTTACCATGATGGTCTAGAACTAAACTGGAATGGTTAAAATTTTATGTTTGCCTAGCTTTTTAAATGTACAGACACTCATGTACACAAAAGTGACCACAAGCATGATGTACATACTCAACTGATAAACCCAGAGGCAGGAGAGGACAGAGGACTTAGCTCTCAACGGGTGTAGATTACAAAATGCACTGAGCATTCTTTGACCATGTAAGGTTGGGATAGTGTTGGGAATTAAAAGGCCATAGAATTTTAGAGTTGAAATAGACTCAGAAAGCATGATCCAGCCTTCTGCCCTACGAAGGATGTCTTCCACAGAATGTTCACACAACTCCTGTTAGTTTCAGAGTTTCATAGCTGTCCTTTAATCTGTGCCTCATCCCCACTCCTTATGTTGAGCTCAGAGATACCTCTTTAACATCCAAGCACTGGCTCTTTTTCTTTATTCTTGAAATAACATGGAATAAGTCAATTCAACATGACTTCATTATGAAGAATTTTTATTATACAACAAAACATGGATACAGAGAAAAACAAAAGCTTGATGAGTTCAGGTGAATATTCTTGTAACTAACAGGCAGGTCAAGAAATAGAATCTTGCCAAGCACTCCAGGAACTTCTCTTCATGACTGGTCCTGAACATTGCACTTCCCTGTCCCTCAAACTCTCCACTATCCTGATGTTTATAGTAATCACCCAGTTAAAAAATCCCAAACACTTATTTATTTTAGAGAGAGAGTTTGGGGGGAAGCGGCAGATGGAGAGGGAGAGAAACTCAAGCAGACTGAGTTGAGTGCAGAGCCCGAGGCATGGCTCAGTCACAGGACCTTGAGATCTTGCCCTGATCCAAAACCAAAAGCTGACCACTTAAACAACTATGCCACTCAGGTGCCCCTAGTAATCACCTTCTTGTATTTAATAGCTTGATTACACAAATGTGCATCTGTAGACAATATTGTTTAGTTTGACTCATTAAAAGTTTTTTGTATGTCTTTTGAGTTTCTTTTAATATTAGAACCTCTTATCAAATATACTCTTAGATTTATATTCCTAGACTGTTTGATGGCCGTCAGCTGCTTCTAATACTGTATGATGTTCAATTAGTATACTTTTCTGGTTGCTATCCATTGGACTCACCATGGTTTATCAAATGCCTTTGATTATGAATTGACAAATGAACACAGTACTTTAGGTGTGCTATGCCACTGAAGAAGGCAGTGAGTATCCATGAGGCATGTACCATTTCTAAAATAAATGTTTGCTAGGTTTATCAGGGGAAAAACATTAACAGCTGAGTTTACGTTTTGGGTCATATAGGAATTCAGGTATCCTTATTGGAAGTGTTAAGCTGGAAATACACTTTGTGTAATTTTATGTTGTGAATCCAAATTTTGGACTTTTCCTCTATGCTGTAAACTATTTCATATTGATTTCATCCCTGGGTACAAATTTAGCTATGATTGTAATTTTAACTTAAAAGTGAACGTGATATGAAAAAGGAGAAACCACAAGCAGAAGAAACAGATGCTAAAAAAGAGACATGTGATGTTTTCACTGAAACAGGTTTTCCCACGAAATGTAACACAAATGAAGCAAACATATTTAAACATAATTTGAATGTACAGAATGATGTGGAGAGTAAACTAGAAAGAAAATTAGAACATATTTACGTTTCAGGAGGGAAGAATTCACAGCTGCCATGTTCTTACATAGTCCAAAGATACCCATGTTCCCATGACGATGAACCTTCATTTCACGGGTACTCAGAAGGATTCTTCTTTGGCAAGTTACAGAGTCCATGAAATACTGATTAGCCCCAACTACTGTGCTAACACCACAATCACATTTGTGTTTAAATGCAACAGCTGCACTACAATTCAGTGAAATCTCTAATGTGAATGTTGGAGAAAAACTATTTGTGGGACTGGTGGAAAAGTTGATGAATTTGGTTTGTTAAATGTATTTTTGATGGGATATGTGTAGTCTTTTCACGTACACTCCTGTTGGATACATTTGTGGGTGGATCTCTACCTAATTAAACCAAGAGAGGCCTCCCCTGGTCTTTGTGTGCTCCAAGTAGTGTTTATGTAGGAGTCCAGAGGCTAGTATGTTAAGCTGGTGTAGACCTGGGGACTGGTGCCCCACAGAGGTGATTAACAGATCTTGGACCATGGTCAGAAGCTTATCCAAACAACAATTTTAGGAAAGATTCCCTTAAGACATTGGGTTTCACCTGTTCTTTTTTCTTTATTTACTTTTAGATTTCCTCAATGGGAATTAATTTGAGATAAACTTATTTATGTATGAAATTTACTACTGAAAATTGAAAATTCATGTAAACGATGTCTATCAAAATTAACACATTTATTTGAACTTTGTTTTTTTCCAGTGGGTATGGCATCAATCTAATTGGAGAATTGTAGGCAATTATTTAGGTGTTGTGTTTGCAGGAAATACTTGCTTTTTAAAAATTAGTAAATAACATAAGTGTGTGGCTAATGAGTATCATCATTGTTCCAGTTTCAGTGAGTTAAAATAGTACCATTAACATACTGTAGCCTACCACTCAACTCAAGAACTGGGATCTTACTACCAGCCTATAGTTATCTCTATGCCTTTACACTCTTTCTTGTTCCTCTCTGACCCCCAGGGAAATCATGATCTTGAATTTTGTGTTTATCACACACTTGCATTAGAATATAATTTCTATATCAACCCACTCACATGTATATGTCAATGCCTAAATGGCATGTATTTTAAAGATTAGTTTATTTGAACTCCCACAAAAGTTCTCATATCTTATATGTGCTTTTGGGACTTTCCTTTTTTCACCTAACATTTAGTCAGTGAGATTATTCAATATTTTTTTTTGTTGGGTGTGGTTCATTTATTTCAACTACTGTATAATATTCTATTGTGTGACTATATTATAATTATTTTGTCTGTTGACTTTTTGATTACCATTCTTGGCTCATATGAAAGGCATTACGATGAATAATTTTGTTTATATCTCTTGGGTCTTGAATGCAGGAAGGTGTTTTGGGTGTATGTGTAGGGCAGAAATTGTGGTTATGGGATAAGCAAACTTTACAAGGCATTTTCCTCCAAAGTGGTTCTATCAATTGATCCTACCCTAGTTTTGTATAAATTATTCCATTGATCTACATTTTCTCCAGTGCCTGGTGTTGCAGACTTTTAAATCATTACCAACTGAAAGATTATAAATGCTATCTAGCTGTGGCCTTGATTTTCATCTTCCTAATAACTAATGAGGTTTCTACATCTTCATATACTTACTGCTATGTATAATTGTCTTTCTATGAAAATCCCATTTGTTCATTCTAACAATTGTTCTCTGGCATTGCCTCTCTGTTTTTCTTATTAATTTTTAAGGGCTTTATAATTGCTTTTAACTGTTGATTGTGTGCCTTGCAACATTTTCTCTCAGTTTGTTGCTTGTCATTTTACTTTAAAAATGTGTCACTTGGACATCAGAATTTGTAAATTGAAGAATGGAAGAATCTTTTTTATTGTTATGCTATGTTAGTCGCCATACAGTACATCATTAGTTTTTGATGTAGTGCTCAATGATTCATTATTTGCATATAACACATAGTGCTCACTACAACACATGCCCTCCTTAATACCCCTCACCGGGCTACCCCATCTCCTGATTCCCCTCCCCTTTGAAGCCCTCAGTTTGTTTCCCAGAGTCCATAGCCTCTCATGGTCCATCTCCCCCTCTAATATCCCCCCCTTCCTTTTTCTCTTCCCTCCCCTAATGTCCTCCCTGCTATTCTTTATGTTCCACATATGAGTGAAACCATATGATAATTGACTTTCTCTGCTTGACTTATTTCACTTAGAATAATCCCTCCAGTTCCATCCATGTGGATGCAAATGGTGGGTATTCATCCTTTCCGATGGCTGAGTAATATTTCATTGTATATATGGACCACATCTTCTTTATCCATTCATCTGTTGAAGGGCATCTTGGCTCTTTCCACAGTTTGGCTATTGTGGACATCGCTGCTATGAACATTGGGGTGCATGTGCCCCTTCTTTTCACTACATCTGTGTCTTTGGGGTAAATACCCAATAGTGCAATTGCTGGGTCATAGAGTAGCCCTATTTTTAACTTTTTGAGGAATACTGTTTTCCAGAGTGGATGTACCAGCTTGCTTTCCCACCAGCAGTGTAAGAGGGTTCCCCTTTCTCCACATCCTTGCCAGCATTTGTTGTTTCCTCTCTTGTTAATTTTTGCCATTCTAACTGGTGTAAGGTGGTATCTCAATGTGGTTTTGATTTGAATTTCCCTGATGGCTAATGATGTTGAACGTTTTTTCATGTGTCTGTTGGTCATGGTCATTTGTATGTCTTTTTTGGAGAAGTGTCTGTTCTGTCTTCTGCCCATTTTTTGATTTGATTATTTGTTTTTTGGGTGTTGAGTTTGAGAAGTTCTTTATAGATCTTGGATACCAGCCCTTTACCTGTAATGTCATTTGTAATTATCTTCTCCCAGTCCGTGAGTTGCCTCTTAGTTTTGTTGACTGTTTCCTTTGCTGTGCAGAAGCTGTAGAAAGAGAAATTAGGGAATTGATTCCATTTACAATAGCACCAAAAACCATAAGATATCTAGGAATAAATTTAACCAAAGAGGTAAAGGATCTATACTCTAGAAGCTAGGGGCCCTTATGAAAGAAATTGAGGAAGAGACAAAGAGATGGAAAAACATTCAATGCTCATGGATTGGAAGAATAAACATTGTTAAAATGTCTGTGCTGCCCAGAGCAATCTATACTTTCAATGCCTTCCCTATGAAAATACCATTGGCATTTTTCAAAGAGCTGGAACAAATAATCCTAAAATTTGTATGGAACCAAAAAAGACCCCAATCACCAAGGGAATGTTGAAAAAGAAAAACAAAGCTGGGGCACCACATTGCCTGATTTCATGCTATATTACAACGCTGTGATCACCAAGACAGCATGGTATTGGTACAAAACTAGACACATAGAACATGGAACAGAATAGAGTCTCCAGAAATGGACCCTCAACTCTTATGGTCAATTAATCTTTGACAAATCAGGGAACAATATCCAGTGGAGAAAAGACATTCTCTTCAATAAATGCTGCTGGGCAAATTGGACAGGTATATATAGAAGAATGAAACTTGACCATTCTCTTACACCATACACAAAGATAAACTCACAATGGATGAAAGACCTCAGTGTGAGACAGGAATCCATCAAAATCCTAGAGAACATAGGCTGCAACCTCTTTGACATCGGCCACAGCAACTTTGTTCAAGACACATCTCCAAAGGCAAGGGAAATAAAAGCAAAAATAAACTTTTGGGACTTCATCAAGATAAAAAGCTTCTGGAAGAATCTTTTAATTAGTCTTTAAGAAATCCTCTATTCCAAAATGAGAAAGATAGTAAGCTATATTTTTTCCTAAACGTTTTAGAGTTATACCATAAATACTCCTGGGATTAATGTATGTGTATGGTAGAGGGTGGGGGTCCAAATTTGTTTTTCCATATAAGTAACCAAATTCCAGTTTAATTTATTAAAATCACCATCATAGCTCTTGAATATATCAAGGTTCTGTATATGTGTGTGCGCATGTGAGGGTGCTGGTATATTTCTGGGCTTTGAATTCTGCTCTACCACTCAGTGTGTCTTTTCCTGCAATGATACCATTTAGTGTCAGTTTTTTATATCTTATTTTATTTAAATTCAATTCATTAACATATCGTGTATCATTAGTTTCAGATATAGATTTTGGTTATTCATCAGTTGCATATAACACCCAGTGCTCATCACATCACATGCCCTCCTTAATGCCCATCACCCAGTTACCCCATCCTCCAAGGCACCTCCCCTCCAGCAATCCTAAATTTATTTCCTATAGTTAAAAGTCTCCTATGGATTGTCTCCCTCTCTGATTTCCTCTTATTTTATTTTCCCTCTCTTCCCCTATGATTCTTTGTTTTGTTTCTTAAATTCAATATATGAGTGAAACCATATGATAATGTCTTTCTCTGACTGACTTATTTTGCTTAGCACAATACCCTCTAGTTCCATCCATGGTGTTGCAAATGGCAAGATTTCATCGTTTCTGATGGCTGAGTAATATTCCATTGTATATATATATATATACACTGCATCTTCTTTATCCATTCATCTGTCGATGGACTTCTGGGCTCTTTCATAGTTTGGCTATTGTGGACATTGCTGCTATAAACATTGGGATGCAGGTACCCCTTCAGATCACAACGTTTAAATCCTTTGTGTAAATACCTAGTAGTGCAATTGCTGGGTCATATGGTAGCTATGTTTTTAACTTTTTGAGGATCCTCCATACAGTTTTCCAAAGTGGCTCTACTAGTTTACATTCTCACCAACGGTTTAACAGAGTTCCTCATTCTCTGCATCCTCACCATTTGTTTTTTCCTGACTTGGTAATTTTGGCCATTTTTACTGGTGTGAGGTGGTATCTCATTGTGTGTGTGTGTGTGTGTATGTGTTTAATATGAGGTACAACTAATATATTAGTTTCAGGTGTACAATATACTGATTCAATATTTTGATATATTGCAAGATGATGATCACACTAAGGTTAGTGAACATTCATCACCCTACATAGTTATAAAAATGTTTTTTAATTCTTGTGATAAGGACTTTCAAGATTTCATCTCTGAGCAACTTTCAAACGTGTAATACAGTATTATTAACTATAGTCACCATGCTGTACCTTAGATCCCAATGAGTTAATTGTTTTATAACAACTTTTGAGCGCTTTCACTCATTTACCCACCTCCACCCCCACTTCTGGCAACCAGCCCTCTGTTCTTTATGTCTGACCTTATTTTATTTTATAAGACTTTACACATTGTCTCTAGACAATTGGGATCTAAGGTAGAGCATCGTTGAACAATAGTGGCAAGAGTGGGCACCCTTGTCGTGTTCCTGATCTTAAGGGAAAGGCTCTCAGCTTTTCCCCATTGAGGATGATATTCGCTGTGGGTTTTTCATAGATGGATTTTATGAACTTGAGGAATGTTCCCTCTATCCCTATACTCTGAAGAGTTTTAATCAGGAAAGGATGCTTTATTTTGTTAAATGCTTTTTCTACATCAATTGAGAGGACCATATGGTTCTACTCCCTCCTCTTATTAATGTGTTCTGACACATTGATTAATTTGCGAATGTTGAACCACCCTTGCATCCTGGGGATAAATCCCACTTGGTCATGGTGGATGATCCTTTTAATGTATTATTGAATCCCATTAGATAGGATTTTGTTGAGGATTTTGGAATCCATAATTCATCAGGGATATCAGTCTGAAATTCTCCTTTTTGATGGATTCTTTGCCTGGTTTGGGGATTAAGGTAATGCTGGCCTCATAGAATGAGTTTGGAAGTTTTCCTTCTGTTTCTATTTTTTGAAACAGCTTCAGTAGAACAGGTATTATTTCTTTTTTGAATGTTTGGTAGAATTCCCCAGGGAATCCACCAGCCCCCCCCCCCCCCCCCGCCCCGACTCTTGTTTTTTGGGAGGTTTTTGATCACTGCTTCAATCTCGTTACTGGTTATTGGCCTATTCAGGTTGTCAGTTTCTTCCTGTTTCAGTCTTGGGAGCTTATAGGTTTCTGATGGACAGATCATCTAAGCAGAAAATCAACAAGGAAACAAGAGCTTTGAATGATACACTGGACTAGATGGACCCCATAGATATATACAGAACATTCCACCCTGAAACAACAGAATACTCATTCTTCTCAAGCGCACATGGAACTTTCTCCAGAATAGACCACATACTGGGCCACAAATCAGGTCTCAGCCGATACCAAAAGATTGAGATTATTCCCTGCATATTCTCAAGCCACAATGCTTTAAAACTGGAACTCAATCACAAGAAAAAATTTGGGAGAAATTCAAACACTTGGAAGATAGAGACCACTCTGCTCAAGAATGTTTAGGTCAACCAGGAAATCAAAGAAGAACTTAACGCTTAACTAAATGCTCCCATAAAATGGCACAGGGCTGCAGAATGGATAAAAAGACAGGACCCATCCATGTGCTGTCTACAAGACACTCATTTTGAACCTAAAGGTACATCCAGACCGAAAGTGAAGGGATGGAGATCTATCTTCCATGCCAGCGGACCTCAAAAGAAAGCTGGGGTAGCAATTCTTATATCCGACAAATTAGATTTTATTTTATTTTATTTTATTTTTAATTTTTTTATTGTTATGTTAATCACCATATATTACATCATTAGTTTTTGGTGCAGTGTTCCATGATTCATTGTTTGTTCATAACACCCAGTGCTCCATGCAGAACGTGCCCTCCTCAATACCCATCACCAGGCTAACCCATCCCCCTACCCCCCTCCCCTCTAGAACCCTCAGTTTGTTTTTCAGAGTCCATCATCTCTCATGGTTCGTCTCCCCCTCTGACATACTCCCCTTTTCTTCCTCTCCTGTTATCTTTTTCTTTTTTCTTAAAATATGTTGCGTTATTTGTTTCAGAAGTACAGAACTGTGATTCAACAGTCTTGCACAATTCACAGCGCTCACCATAGCACATACCTTCCCCAATGTCTATCACCCAGCCACCCCATCCCTCCCACCCCCAACCACTCCAGTAACACTCAGTTTCTTTCCTGAGATTAAGAATTCCTCATGTCAGTGAGGTCATGTGATACATGTCTTTCTCTGATTGACTTATTTCACTCAGCATAACAGCCTCCAGTTCCATCCACGTCGTTGCAAATGGCAAGATCTCATTCCTTTTGATGGCTGCATAATATTCCATTGTGTATATATACCACCTCTTCTTTATCCATTCATCTGTCGATGGGCATCTTGGCTCTTTCCACAGTTTGGCTATGGTGGACATTGCTGCTATAAACATTGGGGTACACGTACCCCTTCGGGTCCCTACATTTGTATCTTTGGGGTAAATACCCAGTAGTGCAATTGCTGGATCGAATGGTAGCTCTAATTTCAACTGTTTGAGGAACCTCCATACTGTTTTCCAGAGGGGTTGCACCAGCTAGCATTCCCACCAACAGTGTAGGAGGGTTCCCCTTTCTCCACATCCCCGCCAACATCTGTCGTTCCCTGACATGTTAATTTTAGCCATTCTGACGGGTGTGAGGTGGTATCTCATTGAGGTTTTGATTTGGATTTCCCTGATGCCGAGCGATGTTGAGCACTTTTTCCTGTGCCTGTTGGCCATTTGGATGTCTTCTTTGGAGAAATGTCTGTTCATGTCTTCTGCCCATTTCTTGATTGGATTATTTGTTCTTTGGGTGTTGAGTTTGATAAGTTCTTTATTGATTTTGGATACTAGCCCTTTATCTGATATGTCATTTGCAAATATTTTCTCCCATTCTGTCGGTTGTCTTTTGGTTTTGTTGACTGTTTCTTTGGCTGTGCAAAAGCTTTTTATCTTGATGAAATCCCAATAGTTCATTTTTGCCCTGGCTTCCCGTGCCTTTGGTGATGTTTCTAG
This sequence comes from Eumetopias jubatus, assembly GCF_037043125.1. Taxonomy (NCBI): domain Eukaryota; kingdom Metazoa; phylum Chordata; class Mammalia; order Carnivora; family Otariidae; genus Eumetopias; species Eumetopias jubatus. The sequence continues at coordinate 148,139,657 of NW_028274812.1, forward strand.
GAAGAAGTTGCTGCGGCTAAGGTCGAAAAGGTTGCTACCTGTGTTCTCCTTTAGGATTTTGATGGACTCCTGTCTCACGTTTAGGTCTTTCAACCATTTGGAGTCTATTTTTGTGTGTGGTGTAAGGAAATGGTCCAGTTTCATTCTTCTGCATGTGGCTGTCCAATTTTCCCAACACCATTTGTTGAAGAGACTGTCTTTTTGCCATTGGACATTCTTTCCTGCTTTGTCAAAGATAAGTTGACCATAGAGTTGAGGGTCCATTTCTGGGCTCTCGATTCTGTTCCATTGATCTATGTGTCTGTTTTTGTGCCAGTACCATACTGTCTCGATGATGACAGCTTTGTAATAGAGCTGGAAGTCCGGAATTGTGATGCCGCCAGCTTTGCTTTTCTTTTTCAGTATTCCTCTGGCTATTCGGGGTCTCTTCTGGTTCCATACAAATTTTAGGATTATTTGTTCCATTTCTTTGAAAAAAGTGGATGGTATTTTGATGGGGATTGCATTGAATGTGTAGATTGCTCTAGGTAGCATTGACATCTTCACAATGTTGATTCTCCCAATCCATGATCATGGAACGTTTTTCCATTTCTTTGTGTCTTCTTCAATTTCTTTCATGAGTATTTTGTAGTTTTCTGAGTACAGATCCTTTGCCTCTTTGGTTAGATTTATTCCTAGGTATCTAATGGTTTTGGGTGCAATTGTAAATGGGATTGACTCCTTGATTTGTCTCTCTTCTGTCTTGTTGTTGGTGTATAGGAATGCCACTGATTTCTGTGCATTGATTTTATGTCCTGCTACTTGACTGAATTCCTGTATGAGTTCTAGCAGTTTTGGGGTGGAGTCTTTTGGGTTTTCCACATACAGTATCCTATCATCTGCAAAGAGTGAGAGTTTGACTTCCTCTTTGCCGATTTGGATGCCTTTGATTTCTTTTTGTTGTCTGATTGCTGTGGCTAGGACTTCTAATACTATGTTGAATAGCAGTGGTGAGAGTGGACATCCCTGCCGCGTTCCTGACCTTAGGGGAAAAGCTCTCAGCCTTTCCCCATTGAGAATGATATTCGCTGTAGGTTTTTCATAGATGGCTTTTATGATATTGAGGTATGTACCCTCTATCCCTATACTCTGAAGAGTTTTGATCAAGAAAGGATGTTGTACTTTGTCAAATGCTTTTTCTGCATCTATTGAGAGGATCATATGATTCTTGCTCTTTCTTTTGTTAATGTATTGTATCACGTTGATTGATTTGCCGATGTTGAACCAGCCTTGCAGCCCAGGAATAAATCCCACTTGGTCCTGGTGAATAATCCTTTTAATGTACTGTTGGATCCTATTGGCTAGTATTTTGGTGAGAATTTTTGCATCCATGTTCATCAAGGATATTGGTCTGTAATTCTCTTTTTTGATGGGGTCTTTGTCTGGTTTTGGGATCAAGGTAATGCTGGCCTCATAAAATGAGTTTGGAATTTTCTCTTCCATTTCTATTTTTTGGAACAGTTTCAGGAGCATAGGTATTAATTCTTCTTGAAATGTCTGATAGAATTCCCCTGGGAAGCCATCTGGCCCTGGGCTTTTGTTTGTGGGGAGATTTTTGATGACTGCTTCAATTTCCTTAGTGGTTATAGGTCTGTTCAGGTTTTCTATTTCTTCCTGGTTCAATTTTGGTAGTTGATACATCTCTAGGAATGCACCCATTTCTTCCAGGTTATCTAATTTGCTGGCATAGAGTTGCTCATAATATGTTCTTATAATTGTTTGTATTTCTTTGGTGTTGGTTGTGATCTCTCCTCTTTCATTCACGATTTTGTTGATTTGGGTCATTTCTCTTTTCTTTTTGATAAGTCTGGCCAGGAGTTTATCCATCTTGTTAATTCTTTCAAAGAACCAGCTCCTAGTTTCGTTGATCTGTTCTACTGTTCCTTTGGTTTCTAGTTCATTGATTTCTGCTCTGATCTTTATGATTTCTCTTCTCCTGCTGGGTTTAGGCTTTATTTGCTGTTCTTTCTCCAGCTCCTTTAGGTGTAGGGTTAGGTTGTGTATTTGAGACCTTTCTTGTTTCTTGAGAAAGGCTTGTATTGCTATATACTTTCCTCTCAGGACTGCCTTTGCTGTATCCCAAAGATTTTGGACAGTTGTGTTTTCATTTTCATTGGTTTCCATGAATTTTTTTAATTCTTCTTTAATTTCTTGGTCGACCCATTCATTCTTTAGTAGGATGCTCTTTAGCCTCCATGTATTTGAGTTCTTTCCGACTTTCCTCTTGTGATTGAGTTCTAGTTTCAAAGCACTGTGGTCTGAAAATATGCAGGGAATGATCCCAGTCTTTTGGTACCAATTGAGACCTGATTTGTGACCTAGGATGTGATCAATTCTGGAGAATGTTCCATGGGCACTAGAGAAGAATGTGTATTCCTTTGCTTTGGGATGGAATGTTCTGAATATGTCTGTGAAGTCCATTTGGTCCAGTGTGTCATTTAAAGTCTTTATTTCCTTGTTGATCTTTTGCTTAGATGATCTGTCCATTTCAGTCAGGGGGGTGTTAAAGTCCACCACTATTATTGTATTGTTGTCAATGTGTTTCTTTGCTTTTGTTATTAATTGCCTTATATAATTGGCTGCTCCCATGTTCAGGGCATAGATATTTACAATTGTTAGATCTTCTTGTTGGACAGACCCTTTAAGTAGGATATAGTGTCCTTCCTCATCTCTTATTACAGTCTTTGTCTTAAAATCTAGTTTGTCTGATATAAGGATTGTCACCCCAGCTTTCTTTTGGTGTCCATTAGCATGGTAAATGGTTTTCCACCCCCTCACTTTCAATCTGGGGGTGTTTTTGGGTCTAAAATGAGTCTCTTGCAGACAGCATATGGATGGGTCTTGTTTTTTAATCCAATCTGATAGCCTGTGTCTTTTGATTGGGGCATTGAGCCCATTTACATTCAGGGTAACTATTGAAATGTATGAATTTAGTGCCATTGTATTGCCTGTAAGGTGACTGTTACTGTATATTGTCTGTGTTCCTTTCTGATCTTTGCTGCTTTTAGGCTCTCTCTTTGCTTAGAGGACCCCTTTCAAGATTTCTTGGAGGGCTGGTTTCGTGTTTGCAAATTCCTTTAGTTTTTGTTTGTTCTGGAAGCTTTTTATCTCTCCTTCTAATTTCAATGACAGCCTAGCTGGATATAGTATTCTTGGCTGCATATTTTTCTCGTTTAGTGCTCTGAAGATATCTTGCCAGTCCTTTCTGGCCTGCCAGGTCTCTGTGGATAGGTCTGTTGCCAATCTAATGTTTCTACCATTGTAGGTTACATATCTCTTCTCCCGAGCTGCTTTCAGGATTTTCTCTTTGTCTCTGAGACTCGTAAGTTTTACTATTAGATGTCGGGTTGTTGACCTATTATTATTGATTTTGAGAGGGGTTCTCTGTGCCTCCTGGATTTTGATGCCTGTTTCCTTCCTCACATTAGGGAAGTTCTCTGCTATTATTTGCTCCAATATACCTTCTGCCCCTCTCTCTCTTTCTTCTTCTTCTGGGATCCCAATTATTCTAATGTTGTTTCGTCTTATTGAATCACCTATCTCTCGAATTCTGCCCTCGTGATCCTGTAGTTGTTTCTCTCTCTTTTTCTCAGCCTCTTTATTTTCCATCATTTGGTCTTCTATATCGCTGATTCTCTCTTCTGCCTCATTTATCCTAGCATTTAGTGCCCCCATTTTTGATTGCACCTCATCAATAGCCTTTTTGATTTCGATTTGGTTAGATTTTAGTTCTTTTATTTCTCCAGAAAGGGTTTCTCTAATAACTTCCACGCTTTTTTCAAGCCCAGCTAGTATCTTTAAAGTCATGATTCTGAACTCTAGGTCCGACATCGTACTAATGTCCGTATTGAGTAGGTCCCTGGCTGACGGTACTACCTCTTGTTCTTTTTGCTGAGGTGATTTCTTTCGTCTTGTCATTTTGTCCAGAGGAGAATAGATGAATGAGAGAAGAAAATGCTAACAGGTTTACAACGTCCCCAGCAAATATACTGTATACAAATTAGAAAAGACCTGAAACCAGGGGAAAAGAAAGGGAAAGAAAGAAAAAAGAAAGAGAAAAAGAAAAAAAAAGATAAAAACAAAAACAAACAATACAAAAAAGGCAGAATATGATCAAATATGATCAGGCTAGTGCATAGATCAGTGCCACACACTAGATTTTGGGCGTATTTTGATCTGTTAGAAAAAAGTGCCTCCTAAAATTTTAAAGGAAGAAAGACATATATGTACAAAATAAGGGTTGATACAATGAAGGGATGGAAGATGACTGTAAAGATGAAAATTATAAAAGATTTTATAAAAGGACTTGGTAAGATAAGTTGTTTGAAAAAAGAAAGAAGATTTAAGAAAAAAAAAAAAAAGGAAAAAGGGAGAGAATGTGATCAGGCAGGAGACTAGAACAAAGCCATACACTAGTGATTTAGGGTATATTTTGATCTGTTAGAAGAAACTGTACCTCAAAATTTTAAAGAGAGAACAACTTATATATATATGCCAAAAATAAGGGTAACTACTATGAAGGGATAAAATATGACTCTAAAAATGAAAAATAAAAAATGTTTTGTTTTTTTTTTAAAAAGGGATTTATAAGATGTTGGTTGAAAAAGGGAAAAAGAAAAATAAAAAAAAAAAACAGTCAACAAAAATTAACTTTGATGAAATAATGAATCATGGTAAAAAAAAAAAAAAAAGCCATGAATCTATGTGCAGTATTCCCCTAGCGCTGGATTTCTCCTATTCTCCTTGATCGATCAACTTGGTCTTGGCTTGCTGGCTGTTTGTGCTGATCTTCTGGGGGAGGGGCCTGTTGCTGTGGTTTCCAAATGTCTTTGCCGGAGGCGGAATTGCCCCGCCCTTGTCGGTCCAGGCTAAGGAAGCTACTCCGGTTTGCTCTCAGGAGCTTTTGTTCCCTGCAAGCTCTCGGTACAGCTTTGGAGGACCAGGGCAGAAATGGTGGCCTCCCAATCTCCCCTCGGAGGAGCTGAGAACTCGGGGCCCCGCTCCTCAGTGTGCCCCCAGAGAAAAGCAGTCACTTCCGTGTCCCCAGTCTCCGGCCGCACTCCGTGCTCACCCGGCCTGTAATCGAGCGTTGCTATCTCTGGCACCCGACCCCGCGCAGAGTCTCCAAACCCAGCAGATCCCTGCAGTGCGTTCCCGCACCGCTCCTCCCCGGGAAGGAAGGGGAGTCTCCCCGATCTACTGCTTGTTGGGTCCCTGCTGGGGGAGCCGTGCCCTGACTGGGCCACAGATCACAGTTTATGGCAACTCCGAGCTGAGAGCCCGCGACTCTGCTCCGTCTCTGCAGCCGGCTTCCCTGCTCTGATACCTGGGAGCTCTGGCGCACTCAGGCTCCCCCGGTCTCTCTGTGACCCCAAGGGTCCTGAGACCACACTGTCCCGGGAGGATTCCACCCCCCGCTTAGCCACTGCAGCGACGTCCCTCGCCGAGCCAACTTCTAAAAGGTCCGATTTTGTGCTCCGCGGCTCTATCACTTGCCAGAAGCGGCCGGCAGAGGCCCCTCCCCCACCGTCTATCCTCCCGAATATCGCCTCGGATTCACTTCTCCGCACGCCCTACCTTCCAGTAAGTGGTCGCTTCTCTGTTCAGAGAGTTGTTGCTACTCTCCTGTTCGATCTCCTGTTGAGTTCGTAGGTGTTCAGAATGGTTTGATCCCTATTCAGCTGAATTCCTGAGACCAGACGAAATCTAGATCTCCTACTCCTCCGCCATCTTGCTCCGCCTCCGACAAATTAGATTTTAAACTAAAGTCTGTAGTTAGAGACACAGAAGGACACCATATCATTCTTAAAGGGTCTATCCAACAACATCTAACAATTCTAAATATCTACGCCCCCAACATGGGAGCAGCCATCTACATAAGCCAACTGTTAACCAAAATAAAGAGTCATATTGATAACAATACGTTAATTGTAGGAGACCTCGATACTCCACTCTCATTCACTTTAAGAGTGATTATTGAAAGATATGAATTAATTGTCATCATGTTGCCTGTGAAGACGTTGTTTTTATAGATTGTCTCTGTAAATTTCTGTTGTATATCACTCTTGGGGTCTTTCTCCTTTTATATCACCCCCCCTCTTAATATTTCTTGCAGGGCCGGCTTAGTGGTCACATATTCTTTCAGTTTCTGCCGGTCTTGGAAGCTCTGCATCTCTCCATCCATTCTAAATGACAGCCTCCCGGATAAAGTATTCTTGGCTGCATGTTCTTCTCGTTTAGTACCCTGAATATGTCCTTGCCAGGCCTTTCTGGCTTGCCAGGTCTCTGTGCATAGGTCTGACGTTATTCTGATGTTCCTCCCTCTGTGTGTAAGGAACCTCTTCCCCCTAACTGCCCTTAAGATGGTTTCCTTGGTTCTAAGATTTGCGAGTTTTACTGTTACCTGCCGGGGTGTGGGGCTGTTTTCCTTGATCTTGGGAGGGGTCCTCTCTGCCTCTGGGACACCAATGTTTGTTTCATTCTCCAGATTAGGGAAGTTCTCAGCTACGATTTGCTCAAATACATCTTCTAGTCCTCTCTCTGTCTCCACTCCCTCCGGAATTCCAATTATTCTGACATTGGAACGCTTCATGGTGTCACTTTTTCTCTGATTCTATTTTCATGGATTCTGAGTTGTTTTTCCCTGGCCTCCTCTTTTCCCTCTTTATCTATTGTCTTCCAGGTCGCTTATTCATTCTACTGCCTCACCCTAGCTGTTAGATTATCTAGATTGTATTGGATCTCATTTATAGTATTTTTACGTTCTGCCAGTTCAGTTTTCATTTCTGCCCTTAGAGACTCTATGTTGCCATTAATTGATTTCTCCATTCTAGCTATTGTCTTCACAGTTGCTAGCCTGAATTCCATCTCTGACATCTTGGTTATATCTGCATCCATTTGTAAATCTGTGGCCTAAGTCATAATCTCTGAGTCTTTCCTATTTTGGGGGTTCCTCCTCCTAGTCATTCTGTTGATGTGTGATTGAGGGAATGTATAGAGTCTAAATTATTGACCAGAACCCAAGCAAGATGCACTTATTTTCTAGGGACCTTAGGGTGCTGGCCTCTTGTTTTCCCAGCCTGTCTTCTGGGGGAGGAACCCTCCAAGCTGTTACTCAGGCAACCCTGTTTGGGCAGAGTTGCCCTGCCCCGCTGTGGGCTCAGTGGGAATCAGTTTTTGGGGCTTTTGTTCTCTGGCAGCTTTCCCTGGTGGCTTTCTGCAAGTCTTCCAAGAGTCAGAGCAGAAGAGACCATTTCCAACCCTCTGCCTCAAAGCAGAGAGATCGCAGTCTGTTCCTCATTGAGCTCTCTAGGCCCCACTGTCTCCGTTTCTGTCCGGGCTGCTAGAAACTGCAGCGTCCTGGGTTGTGCACCCCTCCGCAGCGCTCCCAGTCCTGCCTCCAGGTCGGAGCATGTCTCTGCCCTTTGTGCTTCTAAAACCACCAGCCACTCCTAGTTCATACTTGCGACCCTGCTGCTCTGGGTTTCCGCCCCAGGGGCTGCCCTAAAGTCCTTTCCCCACCACTACCGGTCTGGGTATCTGTGCCCTGTCCCCAGCGTGCGAGGCTGTCACTCACCAGCGGTGTAGGATCCCCATGGCCAGGCTCCCTCCTGCTGCTGTTTATCCTCTGATATCTGCCCATGGAATCACAACTCCTTGCTTCGGACCTCGAAACCAACAGCCCGTGATATTCTGTTTATAGAGATCCAGATCTTCTTACATCTCAGGCTGATTTCGTGGGTGCTCAGAGTGGTCTGGTAGATATCCAGCTCAATTCCTGGGACCAGTTGAAATAGGGTTCCCTACTCCTCCACCATCTTTTCTCTCTCCTACATTCTTTAATTTTTGAAAAATTTCTCACTGGTTATCCAGGAATGAGCAAACATAGATTGTGAAGCAGGTGCTTTTGCCTTACATGTATAATATAATGTCTTTTGAACCTCTTTGACTAAATCACAGTATTTTTCTCTCCCCTTTTTATTTGCCGTTGTTTTTCTTGCTAGTTTTAGCCCTACTTGTGGGGGCCATTTGAAGTCTAATGCTAGGTGAAATAAGTCCGTCAGAGAAAGATAAATACTACACAATTTCACTCATATGTGGAATTCAAGATACAAAAGAATCAAAGAAAGAAAAGAGAGATAAAAGAACAGACTCATAAGCATAGAAAGGAAACAGATGGTACCAGAGGGGAGCTGGTGGGGATGGGTTAAATTGGTGATAGGGAGTAAGTAATGCACTCGTGTGAGGAGCACCGGGTGATGTATGGAAGTGTTGAGTGACTATATTTTATACCTGAACTAACATCACACTACTGCCTGTTAACTAACTGGAATTTAAATAAAAACTTTAAAAAACTTATTGTCTTAGTTCATGTGGGCTACTGTAACAAAATTGCTATGACTGAAGAGGCCAGGATCAAGGTATTGGCAGATTTGGTGTCTTGTGAAGTCTGCTTCCTGGTTCATAGATGGCCATATTCTCACTGAGTCCTCTCAGGGCAGTCAGACAAGAGAGTTCTCTGGGTCTTCTTTATAAAGTCTCTAATCACATTCACAAGGAGTGCACCCTCATGAGCTTATCAGCCCACAAAGCCTTACGTCCTAACACCTTCATAGTCAGTGTTAGGGTGTCAACACGTGAATTTTGGGGAGACAGAAAGATCATTCCATAACATGTATCTTCCTAGAATTAAAACATAAGGTCCCAAAGAATATATCTTCTCTCTCGTTTACCACTCTAACTGAATGATCACTCAACAAATACTGAGCACCCGTATTTGATGAACAATAGAGGTATAGCAAAGAACAAAATAGTGAAAAGAGAAAAGCCCCTGCCCCCACAGATCTTACTTTTATTTGGGCAATGAACAAATATGCACCGAGTGCAGTGAGCTTGACTGTGATGAGTGCTAAGGGAAGCGAGGCAGGGAGAAGGTTGTGTTGGAGGGTGGGGATTGTGGTGGCTGGGTTGTCCCTGGTCAGAGGAGGCCTCTCTGAGGAGTCATACCATGGAAAAAAAGGATAAAGTTTGAAAAAATCATCAATAAACATAATCTAAAGCATATGGTCACTCTGTTTGGAATCTTAGGGACTTTCAGGAGTCTGCTTGTGTCAGGTCACAAGGCTCTCACAAAGGTAGCCAGAAAAATGTGGATGTGGTTAATAAGCTTCAATACATATTTCTTCAGAGTGAGAAAGAGAGCAATTTTTGGAATTATTTTACAATGAGGCAAAAGTGCATGCTGGTCAAAATCAGATTTAATCTGTAGGCACATTGTACAGTCCTGCTTGCCAGTCCAGAGGAATGATGATATAACTGCCTATCTACTGAGATTATATGTAATTATTTTTTATAATAATATTTATTTTCTGACCTATTCTTTTTTTGTTTTTTAAAATTTAATCCCAGTGTGGTTAACATACAGTGTTATAATAGTTTCAGGTGCACAATAGAGTGAATCAACAATTCCATATATTACTCCATGCTCATCAAGACAAGTGTCCCCTTCATCCCCATCACCTCTTTCACCCATCCCCCACACACATCACCTCTGCTAACCATTGTTTGTTCTCTCTAGTTAAGAGTTTTTTGTTTTTTGATTTGCCTCTCCCTTTTCTCCCCCTATGTTCATCTGTTTTGTTTCTTAAATTCCATGTATGAATGAAATCATATGGTGTTTGTATTTCTCTGACTTATTTTGCTTAGCATAATGCTCTAGCTCTGTCCACATCATTGCAAATGGCAAGACTTTATTCTTTTTTTATGGCTGAGTAATATCCCATTGTGTGCCACATCTTCTATATCCATTCGTCAATTGGTGGACATTTGGTCTCTTTCCATAGTATGGCTATTGTTGATAATGCTACTATGAACATCAGCATACCTGTATCTCTTTGAATCAGTACTTTTGTATCCTTTAGGTAAATACCTCCTAGTGCAATTGGGTTGTAGAGTAGCTCTATTTTTAACTTTTTGAGGAATCTCCAATCTATTCTCCAGAGTGGTTGCACCAGTTTACATTCCCACGAACAGGGTAAGAAGTTTCCCCTTTCTCTACATCCTCACCAACATCTGCTATTTCCTGAGGTATTAATTTTAGCCATTCTGACAGGTGTGAGGTGGTATCTCACTGTGGTTTTGATTGGTATTTCCCTGATGATCAGTGATGTTGACCATCTTTTCATGTGTCTGTTGGCCATGTGTATGTCTTCTTTGAAGAGATGTCTGTTCATGTCTTCTACCCATTTCTTAACTGAAATATTTGTTTTTTGGGTGTTGAGTTTAAGAAATTCTTTATAGATATTGGATACCAGCCCTTTATCTGTAATGTCATTTGCAAATATCTTCTCCCATTCTGTGGGTTGCCTATTAGTTTTGTGGACTGTTTCCTTTGATGTGCAGAAGATTTTTATCTTTATTATCTTATGTTAGTCACCATAAAATATATCATTAGTTTTTGATGTAGTGTTCCATGATTCATTACTTGAGTATAACACCCAGTGCTTCATGCAGTACATGCCCTCCTTAATACCCACCACCGTGCTAACCCATACCTTCACCCTCCTCCCCGCTAAAACCCTCAGTTTGTTTCTCGGAGTCCATAGTCTCTCATGGTTCATCTCTCCCTCCGATTTCCCTCCCTTCATTTTTCCTTTCCTTCTCCTAATGTCCTCCATGATATTCCTTATGGTCCACAAATAAGTGAAACCATATGATAATTGACTTTCTCTGCTTGACTTATTTCACTTAGCATAATCTCCTCCAGTCCCATCCATGTGGATGTAAAAGTTGGGTATTCATCCTTTCTGATGGCTGAGTAATATTCCATTGAATATATGGACCACATCTTCTTTATTCATTCATCTGTTGAAGGGCATCTTGGCTCTTTCCACAGTTTGGCTGTTGTTGACATTGCTGCTATGAACATTGGGATGCATATGGCCCTTCTTTTCACTACCTCTGTGTCTTTGGGGTAAATACCCAGGAGTGCCATTGCTGGGTCATAGGGAGGCTCTATTTTTAAATTTTTGAGGAACCTCCACACTGTTTTCCAAAGTGGCTGTACCAACTTGCATTCCCACCAACAGTGTAAGAGGGTTCCCCTTTCTCCACAACCTCTCCAACATTTGTTGTTTCTTTCCCTGCCCATTTTTGCCTTTCTAACTGGTGTAGGATGGTATCTCAATGTGGTTTTCATTTGAATTTCCCTGATGGCTAATGATGATGAACATTCTTTCATGTGTCTGTTAGCCATTTGTATGTCTTCTTCAGAGAAGTGTCTGTTCATGTCTTCTGCCCATTTTTTGACTTGATTATTTGTTTTTTGAGTGTTGAGTTTGAGAAGTTTTTTATAGATCTTGGATATCAGCCCTTTGTCTGTAATGTCATTTGCAAGTATCTTCTCCCATTCTGTGGGTTGTCTCTTTGTTTTGTTGACTGTTTCCTTTGCTGTGCAGAAGCTTTTTATCTTGATGAAGTCCCAAAAGTTCATTTTCGCTTTTGTTTCCCTTGCCTTTGGAGACATGTCTTAAAAGAAGTTGCTGTGGCCGATGTCGAAGAGGTTACTGCCTATGTTCTCATCTAGGATTTTATGGATTCCTCTCTCACATTGAGGTCTTTCATCCATTTTCAGTTTATCTTTCTGTATGGTGTAAGAGAATGGTCGAGTTTCATTCTTCTGTATATAGCTGTCCAATTTTCCCAGCACCATTTATTGAAGAGACTTTTTTCCATTGAATTATTTTTTCTGATTTGTCAAAGATTATTTGACCATAGAGTTGAGGGTCCATATCTGGGCTCTCTATTCTGTTCCACTGATCTATGTGTCTTTTTTTCTTCCAGTATCATGCTCTCTTGGTGATCAAGATTTGTAATATAGGTTGAAATCAGACAAATTAGATTTTAAACTAAAGTCTGTAATTAGAGGCACAGAAGGACACTATATCATTCTTAAAGGGTCTATCCAACAAGAAGATCTAACAACTGTAAATATCTATGCCCCCAACATGGGAGCAGCCATCTACATAAGCCAACTGTTAACCAAAATTAAGAAGCATATTGATAACAATGCGTTAATTGTAGGAGACCTCAATACTCCACTATCGGCAATGGACAGATCATCTAATCAGAAAATCAACAAGGAAACAAGAGCTTTGAATGATACACTGGACCAGATGGACCTCATAGATATATACAGAACATTCCACCCTGAAAAAACAGAATACTCATTCTTCTCGAGCGCACATGGAACTTTCTCCAGAATAGACCACATACTGGGCCACAAATCAGGTCTCAACTGATACCAAAAGACTGAGATTATTCCCTGCATATTCTCAAGCCACAATGCTTTAAAACTGGAACTCAATCACAAGAAAAAAATTGGCAGAAATTCAAACACTTGGAAGATAAAGACCACTCTGCTCAAGAATGTTTAGGTTAACCAGGAAATCAAAGAAGAACTTAAACAATTCATGGAAATCAATGAGAACGAAAACACATCGGTCCAAAACCTATGGGATACTGCAAAGGTGGTCCTAAGGGGGAAATACATAGCCATCCAAGCCTCACTCAAAAACATAGAAAAACCCCAAATTCACCAACTAACTCTACACCTTAAAGATCTAGAGAAAAAGCAACAGACGATGCCTAAGCCATGCATTAGAAGATAAATAATTAAAATTAGAGCAGAGACCAGTGAATTAGATACCAGAAACACAGTAGATCAGATCAACAAAACTAGAAGTTGGTTCTTTGAAAGAATTAATAAGATTGATAAACCACTGGTCAGACTTATCCAAAAGCAAAGAGAAAGGACCCAAATTAATATAATTATGAAAGAAAGGGGAGAGATCACGACTAACACCAAGGAAATAGAAACAATTGTTAGAAATTATTATCAACAACTATATGCTAATAAACTGAGCAATCTGAGTGAAATGGAGGCCTTTCTGGAAACCTATAAGCTCCCAAGACTGAAACAGGAAGAAACTGACAACCTGAATAGGCCAATAACCAGTAACGAGATTGAAGCAGTGATCAAAAACATCACAAAAAACAAGAGTCCGGGGGCTGATGGATTCCCTGGGGAATTCTACCAAACATTCAAAGAAGAAATAATACCCATTCTCCTGAAGCTGTTTCAAAAAATAGAAACAGAAGGAAAACTTCCAAACTCATTCTATGAGGCCAGCATTACCTGATCCCCAAACCAGGCAAAGACCCCATGAAAAAGGAGAATTATAGACCGATATCCCTGATGAATTATGGATTCCAAAATCCTCAACAAAGTCCTAGCTAATAGGAGCCACAATACATTAAAAGGATCATCCACCATGACCAAGGGGGTTTTATCCCCGGGATGCAAAGGTGGTTCAACATTCGCAAATCAATCAATGTGATAGAACACATTAATAAGAGGAGGGAGAAGAACCATATGGTCCTCTCAATTGATGCAGAAAAAGCATTTGACAAAATACAACATCCTTCCCTGATTAAAACTCTTCAGAGTATAGGGATAGAGGGAACATTCCTCAAGTTCATAAAATCCATCTATGAAAAACCCACAGTGAATATCATCCTCAATGGGGAAAAGCTGAGAGCCTTTCCCTTAAGATCAGGAACACGTCAAGGATGCCCATTCTTGCCACTATTGTTCAACATAGTACTAGAAGTCCTAGCAACAGCAATCAGACAAAAAAAAAAAAAAGTTATTCAGATTGGCAAAGAAGAAGTCAAACTCTCTTTTCACAGACGACATAATACTTTATGTGGAAAACCCAAAAGACTCCACCCCCAAATTACTACAACTCAAACAGCAATTCAGTAATGTGGCAGGATACAAAATCAATGCACAGAAATCAGTTGCTCTTTTATACACTAACAATGCAACTGTAGAAAGAGAAATTAGAAAAACAATTCCACTTACAGTAGCACCAAAAACCATTAGATACCTCGGAATAAACCTAACCAAAGAGGTAAAGGATCTATACTCTAGGAACTACAGAACACTCATGAAAGAAATTGAAGAAGACACAAAAAGATGGAAAAATATTCCATGCTCATGGATCGGAAGAATAAATATTGTTAAAATGTCTATGCTACCCAGAACAATCTATTCATTTAGTGCCATCCCAATCAAAATTCCAATGATATTTTTCAAATTGCTGGAACAAACAGTTCTAAGATTTTTATGTAATCAAAAAAGACCCTGAATCCCCAAGGAAATGTTGAAAAAGAAAAACAAAGCTGTGGGCATCACGTTGCCTGATTTCAAGCTATATTACTAAGCTGTGGTCACCAAGACAGTATGGTACTGGCACAAAAACAGACATATAGACCAATGGAACAGAATAGAGAACCCAGATATGGATCCTCAACTCTATGGTCAAATAATCTTTGACAAAGCAGGAAAAAATATGCAATGGAAAAAAGACAGTCTCCTCAATAAATGGTGCTGGGAAAATTGGACAGCCGCATGCAGAAGAATGAGACTTGACCATTCTCTAACACTGTACACAAAGATAAACTGAAAATGGATGAATGACCTCAATGTGAGACAGGAATCCATCAAAATCCTAGAGGAGAACATAGGCAGTAACCTCTTTGACATCAGACACAGCAACTTCTTTCAAGATACATCTCCAAAGCCTAGTGAAAATAAAGCAAAAATGAACTTCTGGGACTTCATCAAGATAAAAACTTCTGCACAGCAAAGGAAACAGTCAACAAAACAAAGAGACAACCCACAGAATGGGAGAAGATATTTGCAAATGACACTACAAATAAAGGGCTGGTATGCAAGATCTATAAAGAATTTCTCAAAACCAACACCTAAAAAACAAATAATCAAGTCAAAAAATGGGCAGAAGATATGAAAAGACACTTCTCTGAAGAAGACATACAAATGGCTAATAGACACATGAAAGAATGTTCATCATCATTAGCCATCGGGGAAATTCAAATGAAAACTACATTGAGACACCACCTTACACCAGTTAGAATGGCAAAAATGGGCAGGGAAAGAAACAACAAATGGTGGAGAGGTTGTGGAGAAAGGGGAACCCTCTTGCACTGTTGGTGGGAATGCAAGTTGGTACAGCCACTTTGGAAAACAGTGTGGAGGTTCCTCAAGAAGTTAAAAATAGAGCCTCCCTATGACCCAGCAATGGCACTCCTGGGTATTTACCCCAAAGACACAGAGGTAGTGAAAAGAAGGGTCATATGCACCCCAGTGTTCATAGCAGCAATGTCCGCAATAGCCAAACTGTGGAAAGAGCTGAGATGCCCTTCAACAGACGAATGGATAAAGAAGATGTGGTCCATATATACAATGGAATATTACTCAGCCATCAGAAAGGATGAATACCCAACTTTTACATCCACATGGATGGCACTGGAGGAGATTATGCTAAGTGAAATAAGTCAAGGAGAGAAAGTCAATTATCATATGGTTTCACTTATTTGTGGAACATAAGGAATAGCAGGGAGGACATTAGGAGAAGGAAGGGAAAATGAAGGGGGGGAAATCGGAGGGAGAGACAAACCATGAGAGACTATGGACTCCGAGAAACAAACAGGGTTTTAGAGGGGAGGGTGGAGGGGTATTGTTTAGCCTGGTGATGCGTTTTAAGGAGGGAATGTACTGCATGGAGCACTGGGTTTATATGAAAACTATGGATCGTTGATCACCACATCAAAAACTAATGATGTATTGTATGGTGAGTAACATAGCATAATAAAATTAAAAAACATTAAAGAATGTAGATGATTTCTCTCATGTGTCCAGCATAGCAAATATGGAGTATAGTCACAGAATAAGGATTGAAGGACAAGGAAATCACTGTGTGGGAATGTAATAGGCAAGGATATATATATATGATATACATTTTTGTTTTTCCTCTTATGAAATTCAATTACGACTTTTAAAGAAGTTTTTAAAAAAACTAAAAAGGAAAAAAATTAACAAAACAGGAAACAACAAATGTTGGAGAGTTTGTGGAGAAAGGGGGAACCCTCTTACACTGTTGGTGGTTATGGAAACTGGTGCAGCCACTCTGGCAAATAGTACAGAGGTTCCTCAAGATGTTAAGAATAGAGCTACCCTACAACCCAACAATTGCACTATTAGGTATTTACCCCAAAGATACAGATGTAGTGAAAAAAGGGGCACGTGCTCTCCAATGTTCACAGCAGCGATGTCCACAATAGCCACACTGTGGAAGAAGCTAAGATGCCCTTCAACAGATGAATGGATAAAGAAGATGTGGTCCTTATATACAACGGAATATTACTCAGCCATCAGAAAGGATGAATATCCACCATTTGCATCGACATGGATGGAACTGGAGGGGGTTATGCTAAGGGAAGTAAGTCAAGCAGAGAAAGACAATTATGGTTTCATTCATATGTGGAACATAAGCAATAGAATGGAGGACCATCAGGGAAGGGAGGGAGATCCAAAAGGGGAGAAATCAGAGAGGGACATGAACCATGAAAGACTATGGACCCCAGGAAAAAATCTGAGGTTTTCAGAGGGGAGGAGGGTGGGAGGAGGCAGTAACAGGGTGATGGGTATTGAGGAGGGCATGTGTTGTGATGAGTACTGGGTGTTATACTTAACTAATGAATCATTGAACACTACCTCAAAAACTAATTATGTACTATACAGTGGCTAACTGAACATAAAAAATTATGTTAAAAAACGATAACTTGGTATACTATTATGCAACTGTTAAACACGTTGATTATGCAGATTATGTAAAGTATGGAATATGTTAATGAAATTATGTTAGGTGAAATAAAAATATATACATTCTGTTTGCACACACACAAAAATAAATAAAAAATAGAAAACTAAAAAGGAAGACTATAGAAAACTTAACTAAAAGGGAAAAGAAGAAAACACAAGATTGAAAATTGAGATCTCGGGGCGCCTGGGTGGCTCAGTCGTTAAGTGTCTGCCTTTGGCTCAGGTCATGATCCCAGGGTCCTGGGTTTGAGCCCCACATCGGGCTCCCTGCTTAGCAGGAAGCCTGCTTCTCACTCCCCCTGCTTGTGTTCCCTCTCTCGCTGTGTCTCTCTCTGTCAAATAAATAAAATCTTAAAAAAAAGAAAGAAAATTGAGATCTTCAGAGTGTATATTTTCAAGTATCCATATGTGAAAATTTTGATAGATAAAAATGTGCCATTGGCTGATTTTATATTTCTTATTATCATTATTAATAACAGTATTTATACAGAATATGTACACAAATATACATATACTCTATATATAATCCTAAAAGAAGTGGCTGAAAGGGGGAAAGTGTTTACCAGATATTTTGTCAAATACTGGTATGAGCTCTCCCAAAATTGATAATTGGATTGATTTACAGCATACAGACCCCTGAATTGACTGCAATAGTAATAGTTAATTCTAATTTGAATGCTTACTGTGTGCCAGCCAATATTGCAATATTTTATATATGTTAAATTTATTTAATCCTCATACTAATCCTTTAAAATATATATTATTTACCGTCCCCCTATTATAGACAAGAAATCTGAGGCACTGAAAAGTTAAGTAATTTTCCCAAGTTCACACAAGCTGATAATTAGAATCACCAGGATTACATCTGGCTCCATCGACATCATACAATACTATATCTCAAAAGTAGAATACTGTGTTTACGATCATACAGAAGCAGACACTTAAAATTGTTGTATTATTCAGAGATGAGAAGTCATCACATTTAGAGATGTATCATGAATCAGTTTATGCTTATGTATTTTATGTGGTATGCAACTTTAACATGATCATAAAGCAGCCCATAAACATCTTCAGATACATACTTCTTTCAGGGTCTTAGGTTTAGATAGTGACTCAGACACAACAAAACTAACTATTATAGACACTGAAGTATGTGAGTTACTTATCATGGTCATCAAGACAAAGGCACATTAGAACTGAATAAAGACACAAATCTTGTGATCCTCAGCCTATCATTTAGGGCCGCGCAGATTGAACATCTCTTTCACACATAACTGTTTCAACTTGGCCATCAGAGATAACTATTATAGGTTCTTTAAATGATATCTGCTTCAGCCAAATTATTTCCAAATCAATGTATGTTCTATTAATAGTAAGAGTATCATAGATTAATATATACTATAATTCTAGAATTTGAAATGCACATTTAAATGTGCGTTTTATTTGTAACATATTCACTACCTAGAGAAAAACTTCTGAATATACATTTTCTCCCCACCCCATCCCCACCACCCACCTTATAGTTTTCCCTCATATTGGCATAACTTTTGTATCTGTTACATGTTCGCTAGTGAAACATTGGGATATGGTCTAATTGTCCAACTTTTTTATGAACTGACATTTTCTATGACACTTTATGGACATCAGTTGGATGCAGGTCAATTGTTTAGAAAATCTTGAGGATCTGGGTTTTTGTGCAACATTGGGAAATTTTGTTCAATTCTTATTCTGAATTAATGGTTGTTTTTCTCTAGGACTAAGATCTATTTACAGGTTAATTTAAAGTCAGAACAAGTAGTAAGAGTCTGTGATAGGTTTCATCCCCTTATGTGAAGTCACATGTTCAAGAAGGAGGAGTCCTGTCCAGATTCAGTTCCTTAACCCACTTGGGAGCAGCAAAAGTCGCAGATGCATTGCAGGGAAGACGTGAAGGAACCACAGTGCTGGACAGCAAACGTTTAACTTTTCTACACATTGTGGGATCCTCACTAGTAAAGAAGCAGAATATCAGGTGAACTCTCTCTGGATCACAGTAATGTTAATCTTTAATATCTCTTGGAAAATAATGTGCCTGGCTTGGTAAAACAACTTGTGAGTGGTAAAAGGAAAAGAAATTAGACTTATATGTACTGATTCATCTGGTTTTCTTTTAGAATTCTTAGAATAAAAAATATATTGTAAATCTGTGCAGAGAAATTCTTTTTATCTCTATTATGAAAGATTAAATGTATTCTCCATTATAAGAGGAGGACATGAACCTATTTCTTGATTTGTGATTTCAGACATTTTGATCCAGCAGAAATAAAAGAGGGAACTGTAGATTAAATTGGAAATGAAGAACTGAAAGACAGCATTTTAAAAAAAAATTTATTATGTTATGTTAGTCACCATACAATACATCATTAGTTTTTGATGTGGTGATCCACGATCCATTGTTTTCATATAACACCCAGTGCTCCATGTCCTCCTTAATACCCATCACCGGGCTAACCAATCCCCGCCCCCCTCCCCTCTAAAACCCTGTTTGTTTCTCAGAGTCCATAGTCTCTCATGGTTCGTCTCTCCCTCCGATTCCCCCCCTTCATTTTTCCCTTCCTTTTCCTAATGTCCTCCATGCTGTTCCTTATGTTCCACAAATAAGTGAAACCAAATGATAATTGACTTTCTCTGCTTGACTTATTTCACTTAGCATGATCTCCAGTCCCATCCATGCTGATGTAAAAGTTGGGTATTCATCCTTTCTGATGGCTGAGTAATATTCCATTGTATATACGGACCACATCTTCTTTATCCATTCATCTGTTGAAGGGCATCTTGTCTCTTTCCACAGTTTGGTTATTGTGGACATTGCTGCTATGAACATTGGGGTGCATATGACCCTTCTTTCACTACATCTTTGTCTTTGGGGTAAATACACAGGAGTGCCATTGCTGGGTCATAGGGAGGCTCTATTTTTAAATTTTTGAGGAACCTCCACACTGTTTTCCAAAGTGGCTGTACCAACTTGCATTCCCACCAACATTGTAAGAGGGTTCCCCTTTCTCCACAACCTCTCCAACATTTGTTGTTTCTTTCCCTGCCCATTTTTGCCATTCTAACTGGTGTAAGGTGATATCTCAATGTGGTTTTCATTTGAATTTCCCCAATGGCTAATGATGATGAACATTCTTTCATGTGTCTGTTAGCCATTTGTATGTCTCCTTCAGAGAAGTGTCTTTTCATGTTTTCTGCCCATTTCTTGACTTGATTATTTGTTTTTTGGGTGTTGATTTGTGAAGTTCTTTATAGATCTTGGATACCAGCCCTTTATCTGTAGTGTCATTTGCAAATATCTTCTCCCATTGTGTGGGTTGCCTCTTTGTTTCATTGACTGTATCCTTTGCTGTGCAGAAGCTTTTTATCTTGATGAAGTCCCAAAAGTTCATTTTTGCTTTTGTTTCACTAGGCTTTGGAGATGTATCTTGAAAGAAGTTGCTGTGGCTGATGTCAAAGAGACTACTGCCTATGTTCTCCTCTAGGATTTTGATGGATTCCTGTCTCACATTGAGGTCTTTCATCCATTGTGAGTTTATCTTTGTGTATGGTGTAAGAGAATGGTTGAGTTTCATTCTTCTGTATATAGCTGTCCAATTTTCCCAGCACCATTTATTGAAGAGACTGTCTTTTTTCCATTGCATATTTTTTCCTGCTTTGTCAAAGATTATTTGACCATAGAGTTGAGGGTCCATATCTGGGCTCTCTATTCTGTTCCATTGGTCTATATGTCTGCTTTTGCCAGACACTTTCTTAAAACTTACAAACCACCATGGAGGACTGTTAATTTTTTAAAGAATACATGATTATAATTGGTTCACTTTCATTTTTCATTTTTTGAACTTTTATTTAAATTTCAGTTAACATATAGTGTAATATTAGCTTCAGGTGTACAATTTAGTGACTCAAAACGTCTGTACACCACTTGGTGCTCATCACAAGTGCACCCTTTAATCCCCTTCACCTATTTCTCCCAACCCACCCACTCCCCCTCTAGTAACCATCAATTTGTTCTCTAGTTAAGAGTGTATTTCCTGGTTTTCCTCTCTTCCCCCTGGTGCCCCACTGTATTCATCTGTTTTGTTTCTTAAATTCTACATATGACTGATATCATATGGTATTTGTCTTTCTCTGACTGCCTTATCTTGCTGAGCATAATACTACCTAGTTCCATCCATAACATTGCAAATAGCAAGACTCAATTCTTTTTTATGGCTGAGTAATATTACATTATATATATAAATATATATACATTCTTATACATAAAAGTATATATACATACTTACTTGCTGACAAGTAAAAGAATGTGTTCACTATATCAAGCCAAAAGTATACATATAAGCCATATCAGTATATATATATTATATAAGCATATAAGTATATACATGTGTATATATATATACATTACATATGTAAATATATATAATGTAATAGTATATTTGAATATATTGTAGTATTCCTTTATGTATATAGATATATACCATATTTTCATTATCCATTCATCATCTGATGGACATTGGGCACTTTCCATAATTAGGCTATTGTTGATAATGCTGCTAACAACATCGGGGTGCATATATCTCTTCAAATTAGTATATCTATATCCTTTGGGTAAATACATCCTAGTGTAATTGCTGGATCATAGGGTGGTTCTATTTTATTTTATTTTTTATTTTTAAAGCTTTTTTATTTATTTATTTGACAGAGAGAGAGACAGTGAGAGAGGGAACACAAGCAGAGGGAGTGTGAAAGGGAGAAGCAGGCTTCCTGCAGAGCAGGGAGCCCAATGCGGGGCCTGATCCCAGGACCCTGGGATCATGACCTGAGCTGAAGGCAGATGCTTAATGACTGAGTCACCCAGGCGCCCCCAGGGTGGTTCTATTTTAAATTTTCAGGAACCTCCACACTGTTTTTCAGAGCGGCTGCACTAGTTTGCATTCCCAACAACAGTGTCAGAGGCTTTCCCTTTCTCCCAATCCTCCCCAACACCTGTTGTTTCCTGTGTGTTAATTTTACACATTCTGACCGGTGTGAGGTGGTATCTCATTGTACTTTTGATTTGTATTTCCCTGATGATAAGTGACGATGAGCATCTTTTCATGTGTTAGTTAGCCATCTGGATGTCTTCTTTGGAGAAATGTCTGTACATGTTTTCTACGTATTTTTTCCTTAATTATTTGTGTTTTAGGTGTTCAGTTTTATAAGTTCTTTATATGTTTTGGTTACTAACCCTTATCAGATATGTCATTTGCAAATATCTTCTCTCATGTCATAGGTTGCTTCTTAATTTTCTTCATTGTGTCCTTCACCATGCAGAAACGTTTCATCTTGACGGAGTCTCAATAGTTATTTTTGCTCTGGTTTCCCTTGCCATGGGAGACACATCTAGTAAGATGCTATGGCCGATGTCAGAGAGGTTACTGCCTGTGTTCTCCTCCAGGATTTTAATGGTTTCCTGACTCACAGTTAGGTCTTTGATCTGTATTGAATTTATTTTTGTGTCTGATGTAAGAAAGGGGTCCAGTTTCATTCTTTTGCATGTTGCTGTCCAGTTCTCCCAACACCAATTGTTGAAGACACTCTTGTTTCCATTAGATATTCTTTCCTGTTTTGTTGGAGATTAATTGACACTATAGTTGTGGGTTATCTCTGGGTTTTCTATTTTACGCTACTAGGCGTTTACCTGAAGGATACAAAAACACTAATATGAAGGAACACATGCACCCTGGTGTTGATAGCAGCATTATCAATGGTAGCCAAATTCTGGAAACAAACTAGATGCCCATCGATTAGTGAAAGGATAAAGAAGATGTGGTATATATATTTGCAATGACATGGATGGAGCTAGAGAGTATTATCCTAAGCAAAATAAGTCCGTCAGAGAAAGACAAATACCGTATCATTTTATTCATATGTGGAATTTAAGAAACAAAAAACAAATGAAAATGATAAAAAACAAACAAAGAGGCAAATCAAGAGAACAGACTGATGGTTACCCGCAGGGAGGTGGGTAGGGGGATATGTTGAATAGGTGATGGGGATTAAGGAGGGCACTTCTGATGAGCACTGGGTGTTGTATGGAAGATCGAATCACTAAATTCTACACCTGAAATGAATATTACACTGTATATTCACTAATATTTTTTAAACTATGAAAACAATTTTTAAAAGAATTTAAAAAATCAGGATAAGGAATGAAGGCAGTTGCCAGAATCTAGAGAAGAGACGATAGTGGTTTGGATTAGAGTAGAGATCGTGGAAGCTTTTTAAAAGTGCGAGGATAGTTAAAATGTAATTTGCTTTCAAACTTACCAGTTTGGGTGATAAGTTAGGTACCAGGATGAGAGAGATAAAGGTGCCAAAGATAAATGCCGTTTCTCCTACACAAGAAACTGGGACATCAACAGTGCTACTCACTAAGATATGAAAAAAGAGGAACACTGTTTTCCTCGTTCTGACATTCACAAAATAATTACATTTCATAGGTGAATTTGCTGACCAAGTAAGAGTGTGTTCACTATATCAAGCCAAAAGATTTGTACAGAATCGGAGGGTCCCACCACTTTAGAACCAGATCTCTTCCAAACGTCCAAACTTAAATGTGAGAAATTTCAGAACTTGACTTTAAGAGTAACCTTGCCAAGCTCACCTAGATAAAAATATAATATTAAACATCACTGTAAAAGGATCTACAACAAAGACCATGTTCCTTAGCTCTAATATGTACTTCTACCCATATTTTTTAAGTATTAACATAAATCATTTCCCTTTTTTAATTCTGTATTTAATTATATAGATTGTATTGACAGATTTCTCCTCCTCCTCCTTCTCTTCTTCTTATTCCTCCTGCTCCTCTTCCTCCTCCTCTTCCTCCCCATCCTCCTTCACCGCCTTCTCTTCTTCTCATTCTAGGACTTGGTCACTGAAGGACTATGGACCAAAACAATTACACTTCTCTACACGGTTTTGTTCTGCTTGGTTTCTCTGACCATCCCAAACTGGAGATGGTCCTATCAGGAGTTGTCACTGTCTTCTACTTCGTTACATGGATGGGTAATACAGCCACCATCCTTGCATCTCTCCTGGATCCCCATCTGCACACGCCAATGTATTTTTTCCTCAGGAATTTATCTTTCCTGGACCTATGCTTCACGACTAGCATCATCCCTCAAATGCTGGTTAACTTGTGGGGACCTAACAAGACCATCAGCTATGTGGGCTGTGTCACTCAACTCTACGTTTATATGTGGTTGGGGTCCACTGAGTGCCTCCTCCTTGCTGTTATGTCCTATGATCGTTTCATAGCTATCTGTAAGCCCTTGCATTATTTGGTAATCATGAACCCACATCTCTGTCTCAAGATGGTAATCACAGTCTGGAGCATTAGTTTGGCCAATTCTGTAGTATTATGTACACTCACCCTGAATTTGCCTCGATGTGGAAACAACCTTCTGGACCATTTCTTGTGTGAGTTGCCAGCTATGGTCAAAATAGCTTGTATAGACACCACAGCAGTTGAAATGTCTGTTTTTGCTTTAGGCATTGTCATTGTCCTTACACCCCTCAGCCTTATTCTTATATCCTATGGCTACATCGCCAAAGCTGTGCTGAGAATAAAGTCAAGAGCAGGCCAACATAAAGCAATTAATACCTGTGGATCTCATCTCACTGTTGTATCCATCTTCTATGGAACTGTTATCTACATGTACCTACAACCAGGCAACAGTGCCTCCCAAGACCAGGGCAAGTTCCTCACCCTCTTTTACACAATCATCACTCCAAGTGTCAACCCTCTTGTTTATACCCTACGGAATAAGGACATGAAGAATGCACTGAGGAAGCTGGTGAGAGTTGACCATGAATCTACAAAATTGAAGAGGAACCAGGTGTCATAGCAAAATATTACCCTGGATAAGGCAATGAAATATGTTTTCTAATTGTCTTCATTTTTTTCATTCAGATGTAATTGACACAGTGCTTTGTTAGTTTCAGGTGTACAATATAATGATTCAGCAATTCTGTACATTTATCAATGTTCAACATGATAAGGTTACTTTTCACCCATCAACCACCCTCCTCTCCTCTGGCAACCACTAGTTTTTTCTCTATATTTAATTGCCTATTTTTTTTAGGTGTATAAACTCTTTTATTAACAGATAAGGCCTACAAACTTATTTCTTCTTGGACACACCCATGGTGTGGCCACAGCGCCCTGTGGTCTTGGTGTGCTGGCCTCAGACATGAAGTCCCCAGAAGTGGCGCAGCCCTCTATGGGCCCTAATTTTCTTCGGTCTCTCCAGGTCTTCACGAAGTTTGTTGTCCAGACCATTGGCCAGGACCTGGCGTACTTTCCATCCTTCACGTCCTTTTTTCTGTTCAAAAATCAGTCTGGGATCTTATACTGGCGAGGATTCTGCATAATGGTGATCACACGTTCCACCTCATCCTCAGTGAGCTCTCCGGCCCTTTTGGTGAGATCGATGTCTGCTTTCCTCGACACCACATGAGCATATCTTCGCCCCACACCCTTAATTGCAGTGATGGCAAAGGCTATTTTCCGCCGCCCATCGATATTGGTGTTGAGCACTCGCAAAATGTGCTGGAACTTCTCAGGGATCACTAGAGACATGGCGGCGGCCCCCTAATTGTCTATTTTTTGTTTGTCTCTTTTTTCTGTTTGTTTGTTCATCTGTTTTGTTTCCAAAATCCACATGAGTGAAGTCACATAGTATTTGTCTTTCCTGACCAACTTAGTTCACTTAGCATGACACACTCTAGATCCATCCGTGTTGTTGCCAATGGCAAGATTTTTTTTTTTATGGCTGAGTAATATTCCATTGTGTATATAAATACACCATGTTTTGTTTATCCATTCATCAGTGGGTACTTGGGTTGCTTCCATAACTTGGCTATTATAAGTAAGGCTGCAGTTAACATAAGGTACATATATCTTTTCAAATTAGTTTTTTTGCTTGTTTGTTTTCTTGGGTTAACCAGCAGTGGAATTACAGGTTCATATGGTAATTCTATTTTGTAATTTTTCAAGGAAACTCCATATTATTTTCCACAATAGTGCACCAATTTGTATCCGTAACAATGGTGCATGAAGATAGTAATTTTTTTGACCTGAGACATAGATACATTTTTCTAAATATATCTCCTCTGACAAGTGAAATGAATGAAAAATTAAACTATAAGGACTACACCAAAATAAAATGGTTTTACCCAGCAAGAAAACAATCCACAAAACAAATACTCAGCCTACTGAATGGGAGAAGATGTTTGCAAATGATATATCCAATAAGAGGCTCTTATCCAAAATATATAAATAACTTGGTGGCTAACATAACATAGTAAAAGAAAATTAAAAAATATATATGTATTTTGCAACTTATACAACTCAACACCTAAAAAACCCAAAAATTCCAATTTAAAAAATGGGCAGAGGATCTAAATAGACATTTTTCCAAAGAAGATACAGATGGTCAACAAGTACATGAAAAGGTGCTCAAGATCACTAATCATCAGGGAAATGCGAATTAAAATACCAATAAGATATCATTTTTCACCTGTCAGAATGGCTAAAATCAAAAACAGAAGAAGTAACAAGTGTTGGCAAGGATGTGGAGGAAAAGAAACCCTCGTGCACTATTGTTGTAAATCTGTCTTTAGTTTCTAGTGAAGCAACCAATCCTTAGCCCATAGACACAATTAATACAATAGTTCCTGTATATGAACATTCTGTGAATGCAACAATACTGTAACCATCCTACTCAACTCTATTATGACTCTAATCATTGGCATAACTTCAGAGAAAATAGCTCACTAGGAGTTTGTAATTTTGTCTGTAATATAACACAAAGAAGATGTAAACATAAACCTGAATGCATTTACTTCATTCTAAAGACCCACAGAAACTGTTTTGATATCTAGTTTTGTATTTTCTATGCTAATTGCTTGGATCTTCAGAAATATAGACTTGAGTGAATACAGACATATACAGTATGGTTTGTATATTAAATAATAATATATAAGTTATGATCTTGTATATTAAATCTCTTGTGATGGGGCACCTGGGTGGCTCAGTCGTTAAGCATCTGCCTTTGGCTCAGGTCATGATCCCAGGGTCCTGGGATCGAGCCCCGCATCGGGCTCCCTGCTCTGCAGGAAGCCTGCTTCTCCCTCTCCCACTCCCCTTGCTTGTGTTCCTGCTCGTGCTCTCTCTCTCTCTGTGTCAAATAAATAAATAAAATCTTTAAAATAAATAAATAAATAAATCTCTTGTGATGCCATACAAATATCAATATCTGGAGTAAAGGTCTTTGTTATTTAAATTATTTCTTTGTTATCATGATAAAAGGAAGTGAGAAGACACAAGTTAAAGAGATTAAAAGGTGATAAGACTGTCTTATTCATTACGTATTCGTTCATTAAACATTTATTCCATGACTCCTTTGGCATTAGTTAGGATTTGGCTTTGATCTACCTATAGAATCATGGAATTTATTTTGAGAATAATAACGAGAATAATTTTGAGAAATATAAATTTGTACATTTTTATGTGGTGGAATTTCATAAAATGAATATATCTTTTTTTTTAAATATATCTTTTCCTTTCAATTCATCATGCCATAGTATCAAGTTTTTTATGGGGAAATGTGATGACCTTTGAATTAAATTTTGATATTTTCTGTGATGGGATACCTCTCTTATTATTTAAAAATTGTAATCAATCAAATATAAAATATTGTCTCCTCTGTCACTTCATAATTCTTGAGGTGTGAAGAGGGGGAGTCACTGGATAATTTTTACTTTCCCACTCAGAATGACACAAGAGATGCCTCACATAATATATATTGAATGTGATGTAGCATATTGTCAGTGTCCTTCCATCCACACAGTTTCTCCTTCACAATTGCCTTCAGAAAGAGTTCACCAGCCCACAAAAATGACCGCAGGGAGAATATAAGTTCTGTGGCCCTGATGAACACAGTCTAGCCACCATGCCCATTACTCTTGTATTTGGAAAGATTCTTCTTACTCTTGGCAAGAATCTATAACTAATAATGTTAGGGGATATAGTAAATCATTTGCTGATTTCAATAAGTATGCCAATACTATACTAACAATGTACACTGAGGAAAACATTACCTTTTATACCTATAATTGTTTGTTTTTATGTGTATCTCTAGTTCTATCTTTTCTTTGACTTAAGTTTTTTCTGCATTAGGGTTGCATATTACACCACCATTTTATTTATTTATTTATTTATTTAGATTTTATTTGAGAGAGAGAGACAGAGATAGTGAGAGAGAGTGCAAGTGGGGAGGAGAGGGAGAAGCAGGTTCCCCGCAGAGCAAGGAGCCTGATGTGGGACTTGATCCCAGAACCCCGGGATCATGACCTGAGTCGAAGGCAGACGCTTAACCAACTGAGCCACCCAGGCACCCTACACCAACATTTTAAATAATTAATCTCCTACTTATTCCTCTGAAATAAATGTATTTACTCAGACCATTATGTTAACTTACAATAAATCCTTCAAATATATTGAGCTTCTATAAAATAATCGGTACTTCTATAAGCCTGTCAGCCTGACCTCACACTGGTGGGACAATATATGACTTGGAAAGGTAAGTGATAATAAGTAATAATAATAATAATTAAATCTAACTTTCTCTTTCAAGAGAAGTTATTTTTCAGACTGATGTCTCACATCAACATTCAAGCACAGCATCAATATTTGTGAAGACATATAAAAGGGTTAATATAGAAAACAGTGCATTAGACGGGGACCTAGAGGAACATAATTTGAATCTCGATTTACCCAGGAAAAAAATCACTTCATATTTCTAAATCTGTGTTATCTTAAGTTTAAATTGAGTATTAGAGAGGAATTGAAGATGGCAGCATAGTAGGAGGGCTCTACCTTCCCCTTGTCTCATGAACATGGCTATGTAACTATCGCATCAACCTAAACACCTCAGAAATCTACCTGTGGACTGAGAGAACAAACTCCAACTAGAGGGAGAGCAAGGCCACATCAAGGAAGGTAGGAAGTGTGGAGAACGGTTTGGGGGAGAAAGAGATCATGGGTGCTGGAGAGGGCAGAGAGCCCTGGTCATGGTGATGGGCAAGAGAGAGAGGAGCACCGGGGAATGCACAAGGATAGCTATCCAAGGATAGCTTGGAAAATGAGAAGGACTGATGTTCATGAGTTCTTGCAACCACTGGGGCGTAAAGCCTGGAGTTTTGAAGGTGGATGGGTTTGGCTGAGATGGAGCCCTGAGGGCACTGTGCTGCTCAAGAAGAGAAGGCAGGCAGACAACCCTGGGGAAGAGGGCAGGGATAAAAGTAGGCTGAAAAATGCCTGAGGCACACAGTGGGGAGATGGAATCATCTCTGCTCTGGGAGGTAATATTCACAGAGACACCTCCCTGGGAACAGGGGAGCTGACCAGAGCCATGCCCCTCCCCCACCCCTCAACATAAACACAGAGCCAGCCATCCGCAGGAGGCAGCACAGTGCTGATGCTGGCTGCCCCACTTGCTTACACCAACACCTCCCGCCCCCCCGCCCCCACCACACTCTGGCAGGATTGTCCTTCTCCCACAAGCTCACCCCAATCCCAGTATGGTGGGCCCCTACCCCCGAGAAGATCAGCCAAGGCCCCTGTGCACACCATGTCTCCAAGGCCTGGAGTTTTAAAGGTCAGCAGGCTTGGCTGGGGTAGAGCCAAGAGGGCAGTGTTCTGCTCCTGGAGAGAAGGCAGTCAGACAAGCTGGGTGCAGGCAGCAGGGAAACAGCAATCTGGAAATCATCTGGGGCACACAGTGGAGAGAGAATTCTCTATTCTAGGGGTGCTTCCCTGAAAGGCAGAATTCAGGATATGCCTCTCCAGGATCAAAGGACCTGGCCAGTGCCACTTCCTTCCCCCAGCCCTCAGCATAAACACAGAGCCACCTGTGGGAAGCAGGGCAGCACCCACACTGGCAGCCTACCTTGCCTCACCAAGCCCCATGCCCTGTGTTCTGGGGGGATGGCCCTTCTCAGTCAAGGATGCCTCAGCCCCAGCGTGGCAGGCCCTCTCCCCCAGAAGACCAGCAAAATCTTCTGCCCACAACACATCTCCAGAACAGAGAATTCCACAGGGCATCAGTTCTGGTGGAGTTGGTATCAGGTCTCATTTCAAAAGCAGACCCCATTCAGGCCAGGGTCCAAATACTGCCAATAGCAGGCAAGGAGAGCCTCTGCAGATGACTGGCATGAAGGACAGAGCAGCCAGAACACAGTGGTGGAGCAGAAGCAGCACACACTGGAGACCCTCCCTGAAGCCCCAGACCCTAGGCACTACATGACCTCTTCTTCATAAGGCCGTTACTTTGAGGAGGAAGAGACATAACTGGCTTTTCTAACACACGGAAGAAAGCAGAGACAGATAAAATGCCAAGAGACAGGAATTTATACCAAATGAAAGAACAAGATAAGGTCACGGCCGGATTCTCAGTGAAACAGATATAAGTAACATGCCTGGTGGAGAATTTAAAGCAGCAATCATAAGGACACTGGGCTTGAGAAAAAAATGGAAGACATTGGGGAGACCCTTACCACAGACATAAAAGAGTTAAAAAAGAATCAATCAAAGATGAAGAATGCAATAAACTAGATTGGAAACAGCCTTGATGAAATGAACAGCACTCAAATGAAAGAGTGATTTGGAAGATAAAATACTGGAAATTAATGAAGCTGAACAAAGGAGAGAAAGAAGAATTACAGATCATGAGAATAGACTTAGGGAACTCAGTGACTCCAACAAATGTAATAATACTCATATTATAGGAGACCCAGGAGAAGAAGAGAGACAAAGGGGAGCAGAAAATTTATTCCAAGACATAACAGTGGAAAACCTCCCTAATCTGGGGAAAGAAACAGATATTCAAATCCAGGAGGCACAGAGAACTCCCATCAAAATCAACAAAAGCAGGCCAACACAAAGACATATTCTAATTAAGTGCACAAAATATAGTGATAAAGAAAAAATCTTGAAAACAGCAGACAAAAGAACTCCTTAACAGACAAGGGAAAACCCATAATAGTAGCTGGAGAATTCTCAACTGATAATTGGCAAGACAGATGGAGTAGCATGACATATTCAGAATGCTGGACGGGAAGTGGGTTGGGGAATGGGGAACTGGGCGATGGGCAATAAGGAGGGCACTTGATGTAATGAACACTGGGTGTTATATGCAACTGATGAATCACTGAATTCTACCTCTGAAACGAATAAAAAAAATACTAAAAAGAATGCCGAATGGGAAAATATCTTCCATTAAGTATAGTCTACTCAGCAAGGCTATCATTCAGAATAGGAGAGTTTCCCAGCAAACCAAAACTAAAGGAGTTTGTGACCACTAAACTGGCCCTGTAAAAAATATTAAAGGGGACTCTGAGTGAAAGGAGAGACCAAAAATGACAAAGGCAGAAAGGATCAGAGAAAATCTCCAGAAACAATGACAAAACATTTAATTAAATGGCAATAAATACCTACTAATCAATAATTACTTTTTTTGTTAAAAAGTAATTAAAATTATATTTAATTGAATTTAGAAAATATATTCTGAGTGATACACACACACATACATATGTACTTTTCTTGTAATACGCTTGGTTTTTCAGAGGATTGAACATATTATGAATACATCAGCTATCAGCATTTCAGTATGTATTTAATATTCACTAGGATCCTGCAAGATTAGTGGGAGACTACTAAATGCATAATTTCTGTGGGTTCATCTCTGTGTCTGACCTACCATTTAGAACATGGTATTTATTTATTTATTTGTTTGTTTGTTTATTTATTTATTTATTATTTATTTTGTAGTGTTCAATGATTCATTAATTGCATATAACACCCACTGCTTATCACAACACGTGCCTTCCTTAATACCCATCACCCGGCTACCCCATCCTCCCACCCCCCTCCCCTCTAAAACCCTCAGTTTGTTTCATGGAGTCCAGAGTCTCTCATGGTTTGTCTCCCTCTCTGATTTCTCCCCCTTCCGTTTTCTCTCCCTTCCCCCAATTGTCCTCTGCCCTATTCCTTATGTTCTGCATATGAGTGAAACCATATGATAATTGTCTTTTTCTGCTTGACTTATTTCATTAGGTATAATTCCCTCCATTTCCATCCATGTTGATGCAAATGATGGGTATTCTTCCTTTCTGATGGCTGAGTAATATTCCATTCTACATATGTACCACATCTTCTATATCCATTCTTCTGTTGAAGGGCATCACAGCTCCTTCTGCAGTTTGGCTGTTGTGAACATTGCTGCTGTGAACATTGGAGTACATGTGCCCCTTCATTTCACTACATCTGTGTCTTTGGGGTAAATACCTAGTAGTGCAATTCCGGGGACATAGGGTAGCTCTATTTTTAACTTCTGGAGGAACCTCCACACTGTTTTCCAAAGTGGCTGTACCAACTTGCATTCCCACCAACACTGTAAGGGGGTTCCCCTTTCTCCACAACCTCTCCAACATTTGTTGTTTCTTTCCCTGCCCATTTTTGCCCTTCTAACTGGTGTAAGGTGGTATCTCAATGCAGTTTTCATTTGAATTTCCCTGATGGCTAATGATGATGAACATTTTTTCATGTGTCTGTTAGCCATTTGTATGTCTTCTTTGGAGAAGTGTCTGCTCATGTGTTCTGCCCATTTTTTAAAATTTTTAAAAATTTTATTATGTTATGTTAGTCACCATACAATACATCATTAGTTTTTGATGTAGTGTTCCACGATCCATTGTTTTCGTATAACACCCAGTGCTCCGTGCAGTACGTGCCCTCCTTAATACCCATCACCCGGCTAACCAATCACCCCTCCCCCCCTCCCCTCTAAAACTCTGTTTGATTCTCAGAGTCCATAGTCTCTCATGGTTCGTCTCTCCCTCCGATTTCCCTCTCCTTCATTTTCCCTTCCTTCTCCTAATGTCCTCCCTGCTATTCCTTATGTTCCACAAATAAGTGAAACCATATGATAATTGACTTTCTCTGCTTGACTTATTTCACTTAGCATAATCTCCAGTCCCATTCATGTTGATATAAAAGTTGGGTATTCATCCTTTCTGATGGCTGAGTAATATTCCATTGTATATACGGACCACATCTTCTTTATCCATTCATCTGTTGAAGGGCATCTCGGCTCCTTCCACAGTTTGGCTATTGCGGACATTGCTGCTATGAACACTGGGGTGCATATGGCCCTTCTTTCACTACATCTGTGTCTTTGGGGTAAATACACAGGAGTGCCATTGCTGGGTCATAGGGAGGCTCTATTTTTAAATTTTTGAGGAACCTCCACACGGTTTTCCAAAGTGGCTGTACCAACTTGCATTCCCATCAACAGTATAAGAGGATTCCCCTTTCTCCACAACCTCTCCAACATTTGTTGTTTCTTTCCCTGCCCATTTTTGCCTTTCTAACTGGTGTAAGGTGTTATCTCAATGTGGTTTTGATTTGAATTTCCCTGATGACTAATGATAATGAACATTTTTTCATGTGTCTGTTAGCCATTTGTATGTCTTCTTCAGAGAAGTGTCTTTTCATATCTTCTGCCCATTTTTTGACTTGATTATTTGTTTTTTGGGTGTTGATTTGAGAAGTTCTTTATAGATCTTGGATACCAGTCCTTTATCTGTAGTGTCATTTGCAAATATCTTCTCCCATTGTGTGGGTTGCCTCTTTGTTTCATTGACTGTATCCTTTGCTGTGCAGAAGCTTTTTATCTTGATGAAGTCTCAAAAGTTCATTTTGCTTTTGTTTCACTAGCTTTTGGAGATGCATCTTGAAAGAAGTTGCTGTGTCCGATGTGAAAGAGGTTACTGCCTATGTTCTCCTCTAGGATTTTGATGGATTCCTGCCTCACATTGAGGTCTTTCATCCATTTTGAGTTTATCTTTGTGTATGGTGTTAGAGAATGGTCGATTTCATTCTTCTGTATATAGCTGTCCAATTTTCTCAGCATTTATTGAAGAGACTGTCTTTTTTCCATTGCATATTTTTTCCTACTTTGTCAAAGATTATTTGACCATAGAGTTGAGGGTCCATATCTGGGTTCTCTATTCTGTTCCATTGGTCTATATGTCTGTTTTTGTGCCAGTACCATGTTGTCTTGGTGATCACAGCTTTGTAATGTAGCTTGAAATTGGGCAACGTGATGCCCCAGCTTTGTTTTTCTTTTTCAACATTTCCTTGGCGGTTCCGGGTCCTTTCTGGTTCCATACAAATTTTATGATTGTTTGTTCCAGCACTTTGAAAAATGTCATTGGAATTTTGATCGGGATGGCATTGAAGGTATAGATTGCTCTGGGTAGCATAGACATTTTAAAAATGTTCATCTTCCAATCCATGAGCATGGAATATTTTTCCATTTTTTTGTGTCTTCTTCAATTTCTTTCATGAGCGTTCTGTAGTTCCTAGAGTATAGATCCTTTACCTCTTTGGTTAAGTTTATTCCGAGGTATCTTATGGTTTTTGGTGCCATTGTAAATAGAATCGTTTCTCTAATTTCTCTTTCTACAGTTGCGTGGTTAGTGTATAAGAGAGCAACTGATTTCTGTGCATTGATTTTGTATCCTGCCACATTACTGAATTGCTGTTTGAGTTGTAGTAATTTGGGGGTGGAGTCTTTTGGGTTTTCCACATAAAGTATCATGTCGTCTGCGAAAAGAGAGTTTGACTTCTTCTTTGCCAATTTGAGTAACTTTTTTTCTTTTTGTCTGATTGCTGTTGCTAGGACTTCTAGTACTATGTTGAACAATAGTGGCAAGAATGGGCATCCTTGACGTGTTCCTGATCTTAAGGGAAAGGCTCTCAGCTTTTCCCCATTGAGGATGATATTCACTGTGGGTTTTTCATAGATGGATTTTATGAACTTGAGGAATGTTCCCTCTATCCCTATACTCTGAAGAGTTTTAATCAGGGAAGGATGTTGTATTTTGTCAAATGCTTTTTCTGCATCAATTGAGAGGACCATATGGTTCTTCTCCCTCCTCTTATAAATGTGTTCTATCACATTGATTGATTTGCGAATGTTGAACCACCTTTGCGTCCTGGGGATAAAACCCCCTTGGTCATGGTGGATGATCCTTTTAATGTATTGTTGGATCCTATTAGCTAGGATTTTGTTGAGGATTTTGGAATCCATAATTCATCAGGGATATCAGTCTGAAATTCTCCTTTTCGATGGGGTCTTTGCCTGGTTTGGGGATTAAGGTAATGCTGGCCTCATAGAATGAGTTTGGAAGTTTTCCTTCTGTTTCTATGTTTTGAAACAGCTTCAGGAGAATAGGTATTATTTCTTCTTTGAATGTTTGGTAGAATTCCCCAGGGCATCCATCAGGCCCTGGACTCTTGTTTTTTAGGATGTTTTTGATCACTGCTTCAATCTCGTTACTGGTTATTGGCCTATTCAGGTTGTCAGTTTCTTCCTGTTTCAGTCTTGGGAGCTTATAGGTTTCCAGAAAGGCCTCCATTTCACTCAGATTGCTCAGTTTATTAGCATATAGTTGTTGATAATAATTTCTAACAATTGTTTCTATTTCCTTGGTGTTAGTCGTGATCTCTCCCCTTTCTTTCATAATTATATTAATTTGGGTCCTTTCTCTTTGCTTTTGGATAAGTCTGACCAGTGGTTTATCAATCTTATTAATTCTTTCAAAGAACCAACTTCTAGTTTTGTTGATCTGATCTACTGTGTTTCTGGTATCTAATTCACTGGTCTCTGCTCTAATTTTAATTATTTATCTTCTAATGCGTGGCTTAGGCATCGTCTGTTGCTTTTTCTCTAGATCTTTAAGGTGTAGAGTTAGTTGGTGAATTTGGGGTTTTTCTATGTTTTTGAGTGAGGCTTGGATGGCTATGTATTTCCCCCTTAGGACCACCTTTGCAGTATCCCATAGGTTTTGGACCGATGTGTTTTCGTTCTCATTGATTTCCATGAATTGTTTAAGTTCTTCTTTGATTTCCTGGTTGACCTAAACATTCTTGAGCAGAGTGGTCTTTATCTTCCAAGTGTTTGAATTTCTGCTAAAGTTTTTCTTGTGATTGAGTTCCAGTTTTAAAGCATTGTGGTCTGAGAATATGCAGGAAATAATCTCAATCTTTTGGTATCGGTTGAGACCTGATTTGTGACCCAGTATGTGGTCTACTCTGGAGAAAGTTCCATGTGCGCTCGAGAAGAATGAGTATTCTGTTGTTTTAGGGCAGAATGTTCTGTATATATCTATGGGGTCCATCTGGTCCAGTGTATCATTCAGAGCTCTTGTTTCCTTGTTGATTTTCTGATTAGATGATCTGTCTATTGCTGATAGTGGAGTATCGAGGTCCCCTACAATTAACGTATTGTTATCAATACGACTCTTTATTTTGGTTTACAGTTGGCTTATGTAAATGGCTGCTCCCATGTTGGGGGCATAGATATTTACAGTTGTTAGATCTTCTTGTTGGATAGACCCTTTAAGAATGATACAGTGTCCTTCTGTGTCTCTAACTACAGACTTTAGTTTAAAATCTAATTTGTCGGATATAAGAATTGCTATCCCAGCTTTCTTTTGAGGTCCGCTGGCATGGAAGATGGATCTCCATCCCTTCACTTTCAGTCTGGATGTACCTTTAGGTTAAAATGAGTCTCTTGTAGACAGCATATCGTTTTGTTTTTATATTCCCAAAATGCCTTTATTTTTTCCTATGATACATAATTTTATCTATTACAAAAATCTTTTTTTATTATGTTCAGTTACCCACTGTATAGTACATCATTAGTTTTTCATGTAGTGTTCAGTGATTCATTAGCTATATATAACACCCAGTGCTCTTCACAGCACATTCCTTCCCCAATACCCATCACCCTGTTACCCCATCCCCCCACCCCCCGTCCCTCTTAAACCCTCAGATTGTTTCCTGGGGTCCATAGTCTCTCACGGTTCATCTTCCTCTCTGATTTCTCCCTCTTTGG
Source organism: Eumetopias jubatus (assembly GCF_037043125.1). Classification (NCBI taxonomy): domain Eukaryota; kingdom Metazoa; phylum Chordata; class Mammalia; order Carnivora; family Otariidae; genus Eumetopias; species Eumetopias jubatus. Next base: position 148,176,491 of record NW_028274812.1, read on the forward strand.
ATTTCCCTCTCTTCCCCTATGGTCCTCTGAGTTATTGCTTATGTTCCACATATGAATGAAACCATATGATAATTATCTTTCTCTGCTTGACTACTTCACTTAACATAATCCCCTCCAGTTCCATCCATGTCGATGCAAATGGTGGGTATTCATCCTTTCTGATGGCTGAGTAATATTCCATTGTATATATCGACCACATCTTCTTTATCCATTCATCTGTTGAAGGGCATCTTGGCCCCTTCCACACTTTGACTATTGTGGGCATCACTGCTATGAACCATTGGGGTGCATGTGACCCTTCTTTTCACTACATTTGTATCTTTGGGGTAAATACCTAGTAGTGCAATTGCTGGGTCATAGGGTAGCTCTATTTTTAACTTTTTGAGGAACCTCCATAGTGTTTTCCAGAGTGGTTTTACCAGCTAGCATTCCCACCAACAGCGTAAGAGTGTTCCCCTTTCTCTACATCCTAGCCAACATTTGTTGTTTCCTCTTTTGTTAATTTTTGCCATTCTAACTGGTGTGGGGTGGTATCTCATTGTGGTTTTGATCTGTAGTTCCCTGATGGCTAGTGATATTGTACGTATTTCATGTGTCTGTTAGGCATTTGTATGTCTTCTTTGTAGACGTGTCTGTTCATGTCTTCTGCCCATTTATTGACTGGATTGTTTGTTTTTTGGGGTATTGAGTTTGAGAAGTTCTTTATAGATCTTGGACACCAGCCCTTTATCTGTAATGTATTTGCAAATATATTCTCCAATTCCATGGGTTGCCTCTTGGTTAGTTAACTATTTTCTTTGCTGTGCAAAAGGTTTTACATTGCTGAAGTCTGAAAGGCCCTTTCTGGCTTCCCAGGTCTCTGTGGACAGGTCTGATGTTATTATGATGTTCCTCCCTCCATACCTAGAAAATCTCTTCCTCCTAGCTAGTCTGATGATAGTTTCCTTGGCTCTAGGATTGCAAGTTTCATTATTATATATCGGGGTGTTGGTCTATTGTTATTAATCTTGGAAGGGGTCTTCTCTGCCTCTTGCATATGAATACTTGTTTCCTTCCCCAGATTAGGGAAGTTCTCAGTTATGATTTGTTCAATTATACCTTCTAGTCCTCTCTAAAATACCATTGGCAGTTTTCAAAGAGCTGGAACAAACAATCCTAAAATTTGTGTGGAACCAGAAAACTACCCGGATTGCCAAGGGAATGTTGAAAAAGAAAAACAAAGCTGGGGGCATCACGTTGCCTGATTTCAAGCTATATTACAAAGCTGTGATCACCAAGACAGCATGGCACTGGAAGAAAAAAAGACACATAGACCAATGGAACAGCATAGAGAGCCCAGATATGGACCCTCAACTCTATGGTCAAATAATCTTTGACAAATCAGAAAAAATAATTGAAAGGACAAAAAGACATTCTCTTCAATAACTGGTGCTGGGAAATTTGGACAGCTAAATACAGAAGAATGAAACTCAACCATTCCTTACACCATACACAAAGATAAATTCACAATGGATGAAAGACCTCAATGTGAGAGAGGAATCCATAAAATCCTAGATGAGAACATAGGCAGTAACCTCTTTGACATCACCCACAGCAACTTCTTTCAAGACACGTCTCCAAAGGCAAGGGAAACAAAAGTGAAAATGAACTTTTGGGACTTCATCAAGATAAAAAGCTTCTGTACAGCAAAGGAAACAGTCACCAAAACAAAGAGGCAACCCACAGAATGGGAGAAGATATTTGCAAATGACACTACAGACAAAGGGCTGATATCTAAGATCTATAAAGAACTTCTCAAACTTAACACCCAAATAACAAATAATCAAGTCAAAAAATGGGCAGAAGGATGTGAGGAGAAAAGATGGCACAGGAGTAGGGGACACTATTTCAACTGGTCCCCGGAATTGAGTTGGATATCTACCAGACCACTCTGAGCACCCATGATATCAGCCTGAGATGTAGGAAGATAGATCTGGATCTACGCATACAGAATATCACAGGTTGGTTTCAAGGTACAGCAGTGGGAGGGAACCTGGCCGTGAGGATCCTACACCACCGGTGAGCGATAGCCTCCGGCACTGGGGACAGGGCATAGGCTTGCAGACCGGTAGCAGTGGGGAAAGGACTTTAGGGCAGCCCCTGGGACAGAAACCCGGAGCAGCAGGGTCGCGCGTGCAGGCTGGGAGTGGCTGGCAGTTTTAGAAGCACAAAGGGCAGAGACGCGCCCCATTCTGGAGACAGGACTGGGGGTGTTCTGGAGGGGCACACAACCCAGGATGCTGCATTTTATAGCAGCACAGACAGAAACGGGGATAGTGTGGCCTGGAGAGCTCACTGAACAGACTGCGATGTCTCTGCTCTGAGGCAGAGGGTTGGAAACGATCTCTTCTGTTCTGACTTTCAGAAGAGACGCAGAAAGCCACCAGGGAAAGCCACCAGAGAACAAAAGCCCCCAAAACTGGTTCCCGCTGAGCCCATCCCCCACCACAGGGGGGCAGGGCAACTCTGCCCAAACAGGGTTGCCTGAGTAACAGCATGGCAGGCCCCTCCCCCAGAAGACAGACTGGGAGAACAAGAGGCCGACAACCCTTAGGTCCCTATAAAACAGGAGCATCTTGCTTGGGTTGTGGTTAATAATTTGGACTCTGTACATTCCCTCAAACACCCCTCAACAGAATGACTAGGAGAAGGAACCCCCAAAATAGGAAAATTCAGAGATTATGACTTCTGCCGCATATTTACAAATGGATGCAGATATAACCAAGATGTCGGAGATGGAATTCAGGCTAGCAATTGTGAAGACAATAGATGGAATGGAGAAATCAATCAATGGCAACATAGAGTCTCTAAGGGTAGAAATGAAAGCTGAACTGGCAGAACTTAAAAATGCTACCAATGAGATCCAATCCAATCTAGATAATCTAACAGCTAGGGTAAGTGAGGCAGAAGAATGAATCAATGACCTGGAAGACAATTTAATAGATAAAAAGGGAAAAGAGGAGGCCAGGGAAAAACAGCTCAGAATCCATGAAAATAGAATCACAGAAATAAGTGACACCATGAAGTGTTCTACTGTCAGAATTATTGGAATCCCAGAGGGAGTGGAGAGAGAGAGAGGACTAGAAGATGTATTTGAGCAAATCATAGCTGAGAACTTCCCTAATCTATGGAATGAAACAAACATTCGTGTCCTACAGGCAGAGAGGACTCCTCCCAAGATCAAGGAAAACAGGCCGACACCCTGGCATGTAATAGTAAAACTCACAAATCTTAGAACCAAGAAAACCATCTTAAGGGCACTTAGGGGGAAGTGATTCCTTACATACAGAGGGAGGAACATCAGAATACTGTCAGACCTAGCCACAGAGACCTGGCAAGCCAGTAGGGACTGGCAAGACATATTCCGGGTATGAAACAAGAATAACATGCAGCCAAAAATACTTTACCTGGCAAGGCTGTCATTTAGAATGGATGGAGAGATGCAGAGCTTCCAAGACCAGCAGAAACTGAAAAAAATATGTGACCACTAAGCTGGTCCTGCAAGAAATATTAAGGGGGGGTTCTATAAAAGGAGAAAGACCCCAAGAGTGATATACAACAGAAATTTACGGGGACAATCTATAAAGAGAACGTCTTCACAGGCAACATGATGACAATTAATTCATATCTTTCAATAATCACTCTCAACATGAATGGCCTAAATGCTCCCATAAAACGGCACAGGGTGCAGATTGGATAAAAAGACAGGACATAATCATATGCTGTCTGCAAGAGACTCATTTTAACCTAAAGGTACATCCAGACTGAAAGTGAAGGGATGGAGATCCATCTTCCATGCCAGCGGACCTCAAAAGAAAGCTGGGATAGCAATTCTTATATCCGACAAATTAGATTTTAAACTAAAGTCTGTAGTTAGAGACACAGAAGGACACTGTATCATTCTTAAAGGGTCTATCCAACAAGAAGATCTAACAACTGTAAATATCTATGCCCCCAACATGGGAGCAGCCATTTACATAAGCCAACTGTAAACCAAAATAAAGAGTCGTATTGATAACAATACGTTAATTGTAGGGGACCTCGATACTCCACTATCAGCAATAGACAGATCATCTAATCAGAAAATCAACAAGGAAACAAGAGCTCTGAATGATACACTGGACCAGATGGACCCCATAGATATATACAGAACATTCTGCCCTAAAACAACAGAATACTCATTCTTCTCGAGCGCACATGGAACTTTCTCCAGAGTAGACCACATACTGGGTCACAAATCAGGTCTCAACCGATACCAAAAGATTGAGATTATTTCCTGCATATTCTCAGACCACAATGCTTTAAAACTGGAACTCAATCACAAGAAAAACTTTAGCAGAAATTCAAACACTTGGAAGATAAAGACCACTCTGCTCAAGAATGTTTAGGTCAACCAGGAAATCAAAGAAGAACTTAAACAATTCATGGAAATCAATGAGAACGAAAACACATCGGTCCAAAACCTATGGGATACTGCAAAGGTGGTCCTAAGGGGGAAATACATAGCCATCCAAGCCTCACTCAAAAACATAGAAAAACCCCAAATTCACCAACTAACTCTACACCTTAAAGATCTAGAGAAAAAGCAACAGACGATGCCTAAGCCACGCATTAGAAGATAAATAATTAAAATTAGAGCAGAGACCAGTGAATTAGATACCAGAAACACAGTAGATCAGATCAACAAAACTAGAAGTTGGTTCTTTGAAAGAATTAATAAGATTGATAAACCACTGGTCAGACTTATCCAAAAGCAAAGAGAAAGGACCCAAATTAATATAATTATGAAAGAAAGGGGAGAGATCACGACTAACACCAAGGAAATAGAAACAATTGTTAGAAATTATTATCAACAACTATATGCTAATAAACTGAGCAATCTGAGTGAAATGGAGGCCTTTCTGGAAACCTATAAGCTCCCAAGACTGAAACAGGAAGAAACTGACAACCTGAATAGGCCAATAACCAGTAACGAGATTGAAGCAGTGATCAAAAACATCCTAAAAAACAAGAGTCCAGGGCCTGATGGATGCCCTGGGGAATTCTACCAAACATTCAAAGAAGAAATAATACCTATTCTCCTGAAGCTGTTTCAAAACATAGAAACAGAAGGAAAACTTCCAAACTCATTCTATGAGGCCAGCATTACCTTAATCCCCAAACCAGGCAAAGACCCCATCGAAAAGGAGAATTTCAGACTGATATCCCTGATGAATTATGGATTCCAAAATCCTCAACAAAATCCTAGCTAATAGGATCCAACAATACATTAAAAGGATCATCCACCATGACCAAGGGGGTTTTATCCCCAGGACGCAAAGGTGGTTCAACATTCGCAAATCAATCAATGTGATAGAACACATTTATAAGAGGAGGGAGAAGAACCATATGGTCCTCTCAATTGATGCAGAAAAAGCATTTGACAAAATACAACATCCTTCCCTGATTAAAACTCTTCAGAGTATAGGGATAGAGGGAACATTCCTCAAGTTCATAAAATCCATCTATGAAAAACCCACAGTGAATATCATCCTCAATGGGGAAAAGCTGAGAGCCTTTCCCTTAAGATCAGGAACACGTCAAGGATGCCCATTCTTGCCACTATTGTTCAACATAGTACTAGAAGTCCTAGCAACAGCAATCAGACAAAAAGAAAAAAAGTTACTCAAATTGGCAAAGAAGAAGTCAAACTCTCTTTTCGCAGACGACATGATACTTTATGTGGAAAACCCAAAAGACTCCACCCCCAAATTACTACAACTCAAACAGCAATTCAGTAATGTGGCAGGATACAAAATCAATGCACAGAAATCAGTTGCTCTCTTATACACTAACCACGCAACTGTAGAAAGAGAAATTAGAGAAACGATTCTATTTACAATGGCACCAAAAACCATAAGATACCTCGGAATAAACTTAACCAAAGAGGTAAAGGATCTATACTCTAGGAACTACAGAACGCTCATGAAAGAAATTGAAGAAGACACAAAAAAATGGAAAAATATTCCATGCTCATGGATTGGAAGATGAACATTTTTAAAATGTCTATGCTACCCAGAGCAATCTATACCTTCAATGCCATCCCGATCAAAATTCCAATGACATTTTTCAAAGTGCTGGAACAAACAATCATAAAATTTGTATGGAACCAGAAAGGACCCGGAACCGCCAAGGAAATGTTGAAAAAGAAAAACAAAGCTGGGGCATCACGTTGCCCAATTTCAAGCTACATTACAAAGCTGTGATCACCAAGACAACATGGTACTGGCACAAAAACAGACATATAGACCAATGGAACAGAATAGAGAACCCAGATATGGACCCTCAACTCTATGGTCAAATAATCTTTGACAAAGTAGGAAAAAATATGCAATGGAAAAAAGACAGTCTCTTCAATAAATGCTGAGAAAATTGGACAGCTATATACAGAAGAATGAAATCGACCATTCTCTAACACCATACACAAAGATAAACTCAAAATGGATGAAAGACCTCAATGTGAGGCAGGAATCCATCAAAATCCTAGAGGAGAACATAGGCAGTAACCTCTTTCACATCGGACACAGCAACTTCTTTCAAGATGCATCTCCAAAAGCTAGTGAAACAAAAGCAAAATGAACTTTTGAGACTTCATCAAGATAAAAAGCTTCTGCACAGCAAAGGATACAGTCAATGAAACAAAGAGGCAACCCACACAATGGGAGAAGATATTTGCAAATGACACTACAGATAAAGGACTGGTATCCAAGATCTATAAAGAACTTCTCAAATCAACACCCAAAAAACAAATAATCAAGTCAAAAAATGGGCAGAAGATATGAAAAGACACTTCTCTGAAGAAGACATACAAATGGCTAACAGACACATGAAAAAATGTTCATTATCATTAGTCATCAGGGAAATTCAAATCAAAACCACATTGAGATAACACCTTACACCAGTTAGAAAGGCAAAAATGGGCAGGGAAAGAAACAACAAATGTTGGAGAGGTTGTGGAGAAAGGGGAATCCTCTTATACTGTTGATGGGAATGCAAGTTGGTACAGCCACTTTGGAAAACCGTGTGGAGGTTCCTCAAAAATTTAAAAATAGAGCCTCCCTATGACCCAGCAATGGCACTCCTGTGTATTTACCCCAAAGACACAGATGTAGTGAAAGAAGGGCCATATGCACCCCAGTGTTCATAGCAGCAATGTCCGCAATAGCCAAACTGTGGAAGGAGCCGAGATGCCCTTCAACAGATGAATGGATAAAGAAGATGTGGTCCGTATATACAATGGAATATTACTCAGCCATCAGAAAGGATGAATACCCAACTTTTATATCAACATGAATGGGACTGGAGATTATGCTAAGTGAAATAAGTCAAGCAGAGAAAGTCAATTATCATATGGTTTCACTTATTTGTGGAACATAAGGAATAGCAGGGAGGACATTAGGAGAAGGAAGGGAAAATGAAGGAGAGGGAAATCGGAGGGAGAGACGAACCATGAGAGACTATGGACTCTGAGAATCAAACAGAGTTTTAGAGGGGAGGGGGGGAGGGGTGATTGGTTAGCCGGGTGATGGGTATTAAGGAGGGCACGTACTGCACGGAGCACTGGGTGTTATACGAAAACAATGGATCGTGGAACACTACATCAAAAACTAATGATGTATTGTATGGTGACTAACATAACATAATAAAATTTTTAAAAATTTTAAAAAATGGGCAGAACACATGAGCAGACACTTCTCCAAAGAAGACATACAAATGGCTAACAGACACATGAAAAAATGTTCATCATCATTAGCCATCAGGGAAATTCAAATGAAAACTGCATTGAGATACCACCTTACACCAGTTAGAAGGGCAAAAATGGGCAGGGAAAGAAACAACAAATGTTGGAGAGGTTGTGGAGAAAGGGGAACCCCCTTACAGTGTTGGTGGGAATGCAAGTTGGTACAGCCACTTTGGAAAACAGTGTGGAGGTTCCTCCAGAAGTTAAAAATAGAGCTACCCTATGTCCCCGGAATTGCACTACTAGGTATTTACCCCAAAGACACAGATGTAGTGAAATGAAGGGGCACATGTACTCCAATGTTCACAGCAGCAATGTTCACAACAGCCAAACTGCAGAAGGAGCTGTGATGCCCTTCAACAGAAGAATGGATATAGAAGATGTGGTACATATGTAGAATGGAATATTACTCAGCCATCAGAAAGGAAGAATACCCATCATTTGCATCAACATGGATGGAAATGGAGGGAATTATGCCTAATGAAATAAGTCAAGCAGAAAAAGACAATTATCATATGGTTTCACTCATATGCAGAACATAAGGAATAGGGCAGAGGACAATTGGGGGAAGGGAGAGAAAACGGAAGGGGGAGAAATCAGAGAGGGAGACAAACCATGAGAGACTCTGGACTCCATGAAACAAACTGAGGGTTTTAGAGGGGAGGGGGGTGGGAGGATGGGGTAGCCGGGTGATGGGTATTAAGGAAGGCACGTGTTGTGATAAGCAGTGGGTGTTATATGCAACTAATGAATCATTGAACACTACAAAATAAATAATAAATAAATAAATAAACAAACAAACAAATAAATAAATAAATACCATGTTCTAAATGGTAGGTCAGACACAGAGATGAACCCACAGAAATTATGCATTTAGTAGTCTCCCACTAATCTTGCAGGATCCTAGTGAATATTAAATACATACTGAAATGCTGATAGCTGATGTATTCATAATATGTTCAATCCTCTGAAAAACCAAGCGTATTACAAGAAAAGTACATATGTATGTGTGTGTGTATCACTCAGAATATATTTTCTAAATTCAATTAAATATAATTTTAATTACTTTTTAACAAAAAAAGTAATTATTGATTAGTAGGTATTTATTGCCATTTAATTAAATGTTTTGTCATTGTTTCTGGAGATTTTCTCTGATCCTTTCTGCCTTTGTCATTTTTGGTCTCTCCTTTCACTCAGAGTCCCCTTTAATATTTTTTACAGGGCCAGTTTAGTGGTCACAAACTCCTTTAGTTTTGGTTTGCTGGGAAACTCTCCTATTCTGAATGATAGCCTTGCTGAGTAGACTATACTTAATGGAAGATATTTTCCCATTCGGCATTCTTTTTAGTATTTTTTTTATTCGTTTCAGAGGTAGAATTCAGTGATTCATCAGTTGCATATAACACCCAGTGTTCATTACATCAAGTGCCCTCCTTATTGCCCATCGCCCAGTTCCCCATTCCCCAACCCACTTCCCGTCCAGCATTCTGAATATGTCATGCTACTCCATCTGTCTTGCCAATTATCAGTTGAGAATTCTCCAGCTACTATTATGGGTTTTCCCTTGTCTGTTAAGGAGTTCTTTTGTCTGCTGTTTTCAAGATTTTTTCTTTATCACTATATTTTGTGCACTTAATTAGAATATGTCTTTGTGTTGGCCTGCTTTTGTTGATTTTGATGGGAGTTCTCTGTGCCTCCTGGATTTGAATATCTGTTTCTTTCCCCAGATTAGGGAGGTTTTCCACTGTTATGTCTTGGAATAAATTTTCTGCTCCCCTTTGTCTCTCTTCTTCTCCTGGGTCTCCTATAATATGAGTATTATTACATTTGTTGGAGTCACTGAGTTCCCTAAGTCTATTCTCATGATCTGTAATTCTTCTTTCTCTCCTTTGTTCAGCTTCATTAATTTCCAGTATTTTATCTTCCAAATCACTCTTTCATTTGAGTGCTGTTCATTTCATCAAGGCTGTTTCCAATCTAGTTTATTGCATTCTTCATCTTTGATTGATTCTTTTTTAACTCTTTTATGTCTGTGGTAAGGGTCTCCCCAATGTCTTCCATTTTTTTCTCAAGCCCAGTGTCCTTATGATTGCTGCTTTAAATTCTCCACCAGGCATGTTACTTATATCTGTTTCACTGAGAATCCGGCCGTGACCTTATCTTGTTCTTTCATTTGGTATAAATTCCTGTCTCTTGGCATTTTATCTGTCTCTGCTTTCTTCCGTGTGTTAGAAAAGCCAGTTATGTCTCTTCCTCCTCAAAGTAACGGCCTTATGAAGAAGAGGTCATGTAGTGCCTAGGGTCTGGGGCTTCAGGGAGGGTCTCCAGTGTGTGCTGCTTCTGCTCCACCACTGTGTTCTGGCTGCTCTGTCCTTCATGCCAGTCATCTGCAGAGGCTCTCCTTGCCTGCTATTGGCAGTATTTGGACCCTGGCCTGAATGGGGTCTGCTTTTGAAATGAGACCTGATACCAACTCCACCAGAACTGATGCCCTGTGGAATTCTCTGTTCTGGAGATGTGTTGTGGGCAGAAGATTTTGCTGGTCTTCTGGGGGAGAGGGCCTGCCACGCTGGGGCTGAGGCATCCTTGACTGAGAAGGGCCATCCCCCCAGAACACAGGGCATGGGGCTTGGTGAGGCAAGGTAGGCTGCCAGTGTGGGTGCTGCCCTGCTTCCCACAGGTGGCTCTGTGTTTATGCTGAGGGCTGGGGGAAGGAAGTGGCACTGGCCAGGTCCTTTGATCCTGGAGAGGCATATCCTGAATTCTGCCTTTCAGGGAAGCACCCCTAGAATAGAGAATTCTCTCTCCACTGTGTGCCCCAGATGATTTCCAGATTGCTGTTTCCCTGCTGCCTGCACCCAGCTTGTCTGACTGCCTTCTCTCCAGGAGCAGAACACTGCCCTCTTGGCTCTACCCCAGCCAAGCCTGCTGACCTTTAAAACTCCAGGCCTTGGAGACATGGTGTGCACAGGGGCCTTGGCTGATCTTCTCGGGGGTAGGGGCCCACCATACTGGGATTGGGGTGAGCTTGTGGGAGAAGGACAATCCTGCCAGAGTGTGGTGGGGGCGGGGGGGCGGGAGGTGTTGGTGTAAGCAAGTGGGGCAGCCAGCATCAGCACTGTGCTGCCTCCTGCGGATGGCTGGCTCTGTGTTTATGTTGAGGGGTGGGGGAGGGGCATGGCTCTGGTCAGCTCCCCTGTTCCCAGGGAGGTGTCTCTGTGAATATTACCTCCCAGAGCAGAGATGATTCCATCTCCCCACTGTGTGCCTCAGGCATTTTTCAGCCTACTTTTATCCCTGCCCTCTTCCCCAGGGTTGTCTGCCTGCCTTCTCTTCTTGAGCAGCACAGTGCCCTCAGGGCTCCATCTCAGCCAAACCCATCCACCTTCAAAACTCCAGGCTTTACGCCCCAGTGGTTGCAAGAACTCATGAACATCAGTCCTTCTCATTTTCCAAGCTATCCTTGGATAGCTATCCTTGTGCATTCCCCGGTGCTCCTCTCTCTCTTGCCCATCACCATGACCAGGGCTCTCTGCCCTCTCCAGCACCCATGATCTCTTTCTCCCCCAAACCGTTCTCCACACTTCCTACCTTCCTTGATGTGGCCTTGCTCTCCCTCTAGTTGGAGTTTGTTCTCTCAGTCCACAGGTAGATTTCTGAGGTGTTTAGGTTGATGCGATAGTTACATAGCCATGTTCATGAGACAAGGGGAAGGTAGAGCCCTCCTACTATGCTGCCATCTTCAATTCCTCTCTAATACTCAATTTAAACTTAAGATAACACAGATTTAGAAATATGAAGTGATTTTTTTCCTGGGTAAATCGAGATTCAAATTATGTTCCTCTAGGTCCCCGTCTAATGCACTGTTTTCTATATTAACCCTTTTATATGTCTTCACAAATATTGATGCTGTGCTTGAATGTTGATGTGAGACATCAGTCTGAAAAATAACTTCTCTTGAAAGAGAAAGTTAGATTTAATTATTATTATTATTACTTATTATCACTTACCTTTCCAAGTCATATATTGTCCCACCAGTGTGAGGTCAGGCTGACAGGCTTATAGAAGTACCGATTATTTTATAGAAGCTCAATATATTTGAAGGATTTATTGTAAGTTAACATAATGGTCTGAGTAAATACATTTATTTCAGAGGAATAAGTAGGAGATTAATTATTTAAAATGTTGGTGTAGGGTGCCTGGGTGGCTCAGTTGGTTAAGCGTCTGCCTTCGACTCAGGTCATGATCCCGGGGTTCTGGGATCAAGTCCCACATCAGGCTCCTTGCTCTGCGGGGAACCTGCTTCTCCCTCTCCTCCCCACTTGCACTCTCTCTCACTATCTCTGTCTCTCTCTCTCAAATAAAATCTAAATAAATAAATAAATAAATAAAATGGTGGTGTAATATGCAACCCTAATGCAGAAAAAACTTAAGTCAAAGAAAAGATAGAACTAGAGATACACATAAAAACAAACAATTATAGGTATAAAAGGTAATGTTTTCCTCAGTGTACATTGTTAGTATAGTATTGGCATACTTATTGAAATCAGCAAATGATTTACTATATCCCCTAACATTATTAGTTATAGATTCTTGCCAAGAGTAAGAAGAATCTTTCCAAATACAAGAGTAATGGGCATGGTGGCTAGACTGTGTTCATCAGGGCCACAGAACTTATATTCTCCCTGCGGTCATTTTTGTGGGCTGGTGAACTCTTTCTGAAGGCAATTGTGAAGGAGAAACTGTGTGGATGGAAGGACACTGACAATATGCTACATCACATTCAATATATATTATGTGAGGCATCTCTTGTGTCATTCTGAGTGGGAAAGTAAAAATTATCCAGTGACTCCCCCTCTTCACACCTCAAGAATTATGAAGTGACAGAGGAGACAATATTTTATATTTGATTGATTACAATTTTTAAATAATAAGAGAGGTATCCCATCACAGAAAATATCAAAATTTAATTCAAAGGTCATCACATTTCCCCATAAAAAACTTGATACTATGGCATGATGAATTGAAAGGAAAAGATATATTTAAAAAAAAAGATATATTCATTTTATGAAATTCCACCACATAAAAATGTACAAATTTATATTTCTCAAAATTATTCTCGTTATTATTCTCAAAATAAATTCCATGATTCTATAGGTAGATCAAAGCCAAATCCTAACTAATGCCAAAGGAGTCATGGAATAAATGTTTAATGAACGAATACGTAATGAATAAGACAGTCTTATCACCTTTTAATCTCTTTAACTTGTGTCTTCTCACTTCCTTTTATCATGATAACAAAGAAATAATTTAAATAACAAAGACCTTTACTCCAGATATTGATATTTGTATGGCATCACAAGAGATTTATTTATTTATTTATTTTAAAGATTTTATTTATTTATTTGACACAGAGAGAGAGAGAGCACGAGCAGGAACACAAGCAAGGGGAGTGGGAGAGGGAGAAGCAGGCTTCCTGCAGAGCAGGGAGCCCGATGCGGGGCTCGATCCCAGGACCCTGGGATCATGACCTGAGCCAAAGGCAGATGCTTAACGACTGAGCCACCCAGGTGCCCCATCACAAGAGATTTAATATACAAGATCATAACTTATATATTATTATTTAATATACAAACCATACTGTATATGTCTGTATTCACTCAAGTCTATATTTCTGAAGATCCAAGCAATTAGCATAGAAAATACAAAACTAGATATCAAAACAGTTTCTGTGGGTCTTTAGAATGAAGTAAATGCATTCAGGTTTATGTTTACATCTTCTTTGTGTTATATTACAGACAAAATTACAAACTCCTAGTGAGCTATTTTCTCTGAAGTTATGCCAATGATTAGAGTCATAATAGAGTTGAGTAGGATGGTTACAGTATTGTTGCATTCACAGAATGTTCATATACAGGAACTATTGTATTAATTGTGTCTATGGGCTAAGGATTGGTTGCTTCACTAGAAACTAAAGACAGATTTACAACAATAGTGCACGAGGGTTTCTTTTCCTCCACATCCTTGCCAACACTTGTTACTTCTTCTGTTTTTGATTTTAGCCATTCTGACAGGTGAAAAATGATATCTTATTGGTATTTTAATTCGCATTTCCCTGATGATTAGTGATCTTGAGCACCTTTTCATGTACTTGTTGACCATCTGTATCTTCTTTGGAAAAATGTCTATTTAGATCCTCTGCCCATTTTTTAAATTGGAATTTTTGGGTTTTTTAGGTGTTGAGTTGTATAAGTTGCAAAATACATATATATTTTTTAATTTTCTTTTACTATGTTATGTTAGCCACCAAGTTATTTATATATTTTGGATAAGAGCCTCTTATTGGATATATCATTTGCAAACATCTTCTCCCATTCAGTAGGCTGAGTATTTGTTTTGTGGATTGTTTTCTTGCTGGGTAAAACCATTTTATTTTGGTGTAGTCCTTATAGTTTAATTTTTCATTCATTTCACTTGTCAGAGGAGATATATTTAGAAAAATGTATCTATGTCTCAGGTCAAAAAAATTACTATCTTCATGCACCATTGTTACGGATACAAATTGGTGCACTATTGTGGAAAATAATATGGAGTTTCCTTGAAAAATTACAAAATAGAATTACCATATGAACCTGTAATTCCACTGCTGGTTAACCCAAGAAAACAAACAAGCAAAAAAACTAATTTGAAAAGATATATGTACCTTATGTTAACTGCAGCCTTACTTATAATAGCCAAGTTATGGAAGCAACCCAAGTACCCACTGATGAATGGATAAACAAAACATGGTGTATTTATATACACAATGGAATATTACTCAGCCATAAAAAAAAAAATCTTGCCATTGGCAACAACACGGATGGATCTAGAGTGTGTCATGCTAAGTGAACTAAGTTGGTCAGGAAAGACAAATACTATGTGACTTCACTCATGTGGATTTTGGAAACAAAACAGATGAACAAACAAACAGAAAAAAGAGACAAACAAAAAATAGACAATTAGGGGGCCGCCGCCATGTCTCTAGTGATCCCTGAGAAGTTCCAGCACATTTTGCGAGTGCTCAACACCAATATCGATGGGCGGCGGAAAATAGCCTTTGCCATCACTGCAATTAAGGGTGTGGGGCGAAGATATGCTCATGTGGTGTCGAGGAAAGCAGACATCGATCTCACCAAAAGGGCCGGAGAGCTCACTGAGGATGAGGTGGAACGTGTGATCACCATTATGCAGAATCCTCGCCAGTATAAGATCCCAGACTGATTTTTGAACAGAAAAAAGGACGTGAAGGATGGAAAGTACGGCCAGGTCCTGGCCAATGGTCTGGACAACAAACTTCGTGAAGACCTGGAGAGACCGAAGAAAATTAGGGCCCATAGAGGGCTGCGCCACTTCTGGGGACTTCATGTCTGAGGCCAGCACACCAAGACCACAGGGCGCTGTGGCCACACCATGGGTGTGTCCAAGAAGAAATAAGTTTGTAGGCCTTATCTGTTAATAAAAGAGTTTATACACCTAAAAAAAATAGGCAATTAAATATAGAGAAAAAACTAGTGGTTGCCAGAGGAGAGGAGGGTGGTTGATGGGTGAAAAGTAACCTTATCATGTTGAACATTGATAAATGTACAGAATTGCTGAATCATTATATTGTACACCTGAAACTAACAAAGCACTGTGTCAATTACATCTGAATGAAAAAAATGAAGACAATTAGAAAACATATTTCATTGCCTTATCCAGGGTAATATTTTGCTATGACACCTGGTTCCTCTTCAATTTTGTAGATTCATGGTCAACTCTCACCAGCTTCCTCAGTGCATTCTTCATGTCCTTATTCCGTAGGGTATAAACAAGAGGGTTGACACTTGGAGTGATGATTGTGTAAAAGAGGGTGAGGAACTTGCCCTGGTCTTGGGAGGCACTGTTGCCTGGTTGTAGGTACATGTAGATAACAGTTCCATAGAAGATGGATACAACAGTGAGATGAGATCCACAGGTATTAATTGCTTTATGTTGGCCTGCTCTTGACTTTATTCTCAGCACAGCTTTGGCGATGTAGCCATAGGATATAAGAATAAGGCTGAGGGGTGTAAGGACAATGACAATGCCTAAAGCAAAAACAGACATTTCAACTGCTGTGGTGTCTATACAAGCTATTTTGACCATAGCTGGCAACTCACACAAGAAATGGTCCAGAAGGTTGTTTCCACATCGAGGCAAATTCAGGGTGAGTGTACATAATACTACAGAATTGGCCAAACTAATGCTCCAGACTGTGATTACCATCTTGAGACAGAGATGTGGGTTCATGATTACCAAATAATGCAAGGGCTTACAGATAGCTATGAAACGATCATAGGACATAACAGCAAGGAGGAGGCACTCAGTGGACCCCAACCACATATAAACGTAGAGTTGAGTGACACAGCCCACATAGCTGATGGTCTTGTTAGGTCCCCACAAGTTAACCAGCATTTGAGGGATGATGCTAGTCGTGAAGCATAGGTCCAGGAAAGATAAATTCCTGAGGAAAAAATACATTGGCGTGTGCAGATGGGGATCCAGGAGAGATGCAAGGATGATGGCTGTATTACCCATCCATGTAACGAAGTAGAAGACAGTGACAACTCCTGATAGGACCATCTCCAGTTTGGGATGGTCAGAGAAACCAAGCAGAACAAAACCGTGTAGAGAAGTGTAATTGTTTTGGTCCATAGTCCTTCAGTGACCAAGTCCTAGAATGAGAAGAAGAGAAGGCGGTGAAGGAGGATGGGGAGGAAGAGGAGGAGGAAGAGGAGCAGGAGGAATAAGAAGAAGAGAAGGAGGAGGAGGAGAAATCTGTCAATACAATCTATATAATTAAATACAGAATTAAAAAAGGGAAATGATTTATGTTAATACTTAAAAAATATGGGTAGAAGTACATATTAGAACCAAGGAACATGGTCTTTGTTGTAGATCCTTTTACAGTGATGTTTAATATTATATTTTTATCTAGGTGAGCTTGGCAAGGTTACTCTTAAAGTCAAGTTCTGAAATTTCTCACATTTAAGTTTGGACGTTTGGAAGAGATCTGGTTCTAAAGTGGTGGGACCCTCCGATTCTGTACAAATCTTTTGGCTTGATATAGTGAACACACTCTTACTTGGTCAGCAAATTCACCTATGAAATGTAATTATTTTGTGAATGTCAGAATGAGGAAAACAGTGTTCCTCTTTTTTCATATCTTAGTGAGTAGCACTGTTGATGTCCCAGTTTCTTGTGTAGGAGAAACGGCATTTATCTTTGGCACCTTTATCTCTCTCATCCTGGTACCTAACTTATCACCCAAACTGGTAAGTTTGAAAGCAAATTACATTTTAACTATCCTCGCACTTTTAAAAAGCTTCCACGATCTCTACTCTAATCCAAACCACTATCGTCTCTTCTCTAGATTCTGGCAACTGCCTTCATTCCTTATCCTGATTTTTTAAATTCTTTTAAAAATTGTTTTCATAGTTTAAAAAATATTAGTGAATATACAGTGTAATATTCATTTCAGGTGTAGAATTTAGTGATTCGATCTTCCATACAACACCCAGTGCTCATCAGAAGTGCCCTCCTTAATCCCCATCACCTATTCAACATATCCCCCTACCCACCTCCCTGCGGGTAACCATCAGTCTGTTCTCTTGATTTGCCTCTTTGTTTGTTTTTTATCATTTTCATTTGTTTTTTGTTTCTTAAATTCCACATATGAATAAAATGATACGGTATTTGTCTTTCTCTGACGGACTTATTTTGCTTAGGATAATACTCTCTAGCTCCATCCATGTCATTGCAAATATATATACCACATCTTCTTTATCCTTTCACTAATCGATGGGCATCTAGTTTGTTTCCAGAATTTGGCTACCATTGATAATGCTGCTATCAACACCAGGGTGCATGTGTTCCTTCATATTAGTGTTTTTGTATCCTTCAGGTAAACGCCTAGTAGCGTAAAATAGAAAACCCAGAGATAACCCACAACTATAGTGTCAATTAATCTCCAACAAAACAGGAAAGAATATCTAATGGAAACAAGAGTGTCTTCAACAATTGGTGTTGGGAGAACTGGACAGCAACATGCAAAAGAATGAAACTGGACCCCTTTCTTACATCAGACACAAAAATAAATTCAATACAGATCAAAGACCTAACTGTGAGTCAGGAAACCATTAAAATCCTGGAGGAGAACACAGGCAGTAACCTCTCTGACATCGGCCATAGCATCTTACTAGATGTGTCTCCCATGGCAAGGGAAACCAGAGCAAAAATAACTATTGAGACTCCGTCAAGATGAAACGTTTCTGCATGGTGAAGGACACAATGAAGAAAATTAAGAAGCAACCTATGACATGAGAGAAGATATTTGCAAATGACATATCTGATAAGGGTTAGTAACCAAAACATATAAAGAACTTATAAAACTGAACACCTAAAACACAAATAATTAAGGAAAAAATACGTAGAAAACATGTACAGACATTTCTCCAAAGAAGACATCCAGATGGCTAACTAACACATGAAAAGATGCTCATCGTCACTTATCATCAGGGAAATACAAATCAAAAGTACAATGAGATACCACCTCACACCGGTCAGAATGTGTAAAATTAACACACAGGAAACAACAGGTGTTGGGGAGGATTGGGAGAAAGGGAAAGCCTCTGACACTGTTGTTGGGAATGCAAACTAGTGCAGCGACTCTGGAAAACAGTATGGAGTTTCCTCAAAAAGTTACAAATGGTACTACCCTACAATCCAGCAATTGCACTAGGATGTATTTACCCAAAGATAGAGATATACTAATTTGATGAGATATATGCACCCTGATGTTGATAGCAGCATTATCAACAATAGCCTAATTATGGAAAGAGCCCAAATGTCCATCAGTTGATGTATGAATAAGGAAGATATGGCATAAATATAGATTATATATATACATACACACATCTAATATATAGATATTTCACTAGCTGTGTGTACACACACACACACATACACACACACCCAATGTAATATTATTCAGCCTTAAAAAAGAGTTAAATCTTGCTATTTGCAGTGTTATGGATGGAAATAAATAGTTTTATGCTCATCAAAATAAATCAGTCAGAGAAAGACAAATACCGTATGATTTTGGTCATATGTGGAATTTAAGAAACAAAACAGATAAATACAGCAGCAGGGTGGGAAGAAAGGAAAACCAGGAAATAGACTCTTAACTATAGAGAACAAATTGGTGGTTACTAGAGGGGAGGTGGGCGGGTTGGAGGAAATAGGTGAAAGGGCTTAGAGAGTGCACTTATTGTGATGAACACCGGGTGGTGTATGTACGTTTTGAATCACTAAATTGTACACCTGAAAATAATATTACACTGTATGTTAACTAGCTGAAATTTAAATGAAAACTTGACAAATGAAAAAAAAGAACAAATTATAATCATGTATTCCTTAGCTCAAAGTTTTTTTAACAGCCCCCCATATGCGGTGTGTAAGCTTTAAGAAAATGTGCCTGATGTCTATTTCTCTCTACTCTATCCATGACACCCAAAGTATTCCCCTCAATACCTATCTAACCATGTATCTGTGTATCTGTGCATCCATCTATCTGTGCCCTTGTTTTTCATCTCATCTATCCTTACCTTAACCCCTATATTAATATAGTTTCTGAATAAAAGAAAAAATATCACAGTATGAATGATGGTGAAAAATCACTTAAAGTTATTAGTTAGCATTTTTTAAAAGCATTTTGTTTACATTAAGAACTTATGTTGGTGTTTTTGAAGTTACCTGGATGGGATGATGGAAGGTGGCAGACAAATAGAAAAGATCTGTAGTTAAATCTATACAGTAAAATGACATATCAGATAAAGGGCTAGTATCCAAAATCTATAAATAACTTACCAAACTCAACACCCAAAGAACAAATAATCCAATCAAGAAATGGGCAGAAGACATGAAGAGACATTTCTGCAAATAAGACATCCAAATGGCCAACAGACACATGAAAAAGTGTTCAACATCACTTGGCATCAGGGAAATCCAAATCAAAACCTCTTTATTTAAGATGCAGACTTGGCACTACTCAAATGTTTACTCACACGCAAAAGATATTGATGTGTTGAAGAGTCTATTTTTTTCCTGCTTAAAAATACATGGTTTTATTGTTTTTGTTTCTTTTTCTTTTTTAATTAAAGTATAATGATCATATATTCTTAGTTTAAGTTGTGCAATATAATAATCAACAATTTCATACATTTCTTTTTTTTTTATAGAGAGAGATAATGAGCATGGGGGGAGCAAAGGGGGAGAGAGAGAGAGAGAGAGAGTCTTTGAGCAGACTGCCCCCTGAATGGGGGCCAGATGCAGGGTTTAATCCCAGGTCCCTGAGATCATGACCTGAGCCAAAATCAAGAGTTGGTCACTTAACTGACTGAACAACCCAGGTGCCCCAATTCTGTGCATTTCTTAGTGTTTGTCGAGATAAATGTACTCTTAATTCTTTTTATCTATTTCACCCATTCCCCCACTCACCTTCCCTCTGGCAACTACCAGTTTGTGCTCTGTATTTAAGAGTCCTTTTTTGTCTCTTTTTTTCTTTGTTCATTTGTTTTGTTTCTTAAATTCCACATATGAGTGAAATCATAGGGTATTTGACTTATTTCACTCAACATTACACTCTCTAGGTCCATCTATGTTGTTGGCAAAAGGCAAGATACCATTCTTATTTATGGTGGAGGATCTGAATAGATATTTTTCCAAAGAAGACAGACAAAGGGCCAACAGACACATGTAAAGATGCTCAAACAGCACTGGTCATCAGGGAAATGCAAATCAAAACCACAATGAGATATCGCCTTACAACTGTCAGAATGGCTAAAATAAAAAAGACAAAGAGTAACAAGTGTTGGTGAGGATGTGGAAAAAGGGGAGCCCTCTTACACTGTTGGTGGGATTCCAAACTGGTAAAGCCCCTCTGGAAAACCGTATGGAGGTTCCTCAAAAATTAAAAGGAAAAATGATCCGGTAATCACACTACTGGGTATTTATCCAAAGAAAACAAAAACAATTTTTATTTTATTTTATTGATTCCAGTATAGTTAACCTGCAGTGTTACATTAGTTTCAGGTGTACAACATAGTGATTCAAGAATTCCATACATCACCCAGTGCTCATCACAACAAGTGAAAAAGAAAAGAAAACAAAAACACGAATTCACTGTTACGTTAGTCACCATACATTACATCATTGGTGTTTGATGTAGTGTTCCATGATTCATTATTTGCATATAACACCCAGTACTCATTACAACACGTGACCTCCTTAATACCCATCACCAGGCTAGCCCACTCCCCCAACACTGCTCCCCTCTGAAACCCTCAGGTTGTTTCTCAGAGTCCATAGTCTCTCATGGTTCATCTCTCCCTCCGATTTCCCTCCCCTTCATTTTCCCTTCCTTCTCCTAATGTCCTCCCTGCTATTCCTTATGGTCCACAAATAAGTGAAACCATATGATAATTGACTTTCTCTGCTTGACTTATTTCACTTAACATAATCTCTTCTGGTCCCAACCATGTTGATGTAAAAGTTGGGTATTCATCCTTTCTGATGGCTGAGTAACATTCCATGGACCACATCTTTATCCATTCATCTGTTGAAGGGCATTTTCACTTCTTCTACAGTTTGACTATCAAAAAGTTATATGCCCATATGTTTATTGCAACACCTTTTACAATAACCAAGATATGGAAACAGGTTCATATGGAAGCAGTTCATTAGTGGATGAATATATATATATATGATGTCTAGAAGGGTAGAGAGGAATGACCACAGCACTTTGGTTTGACTTATTGATTGCGGTCCCACTATTTTCTGAGAAATCAGAGACCTGTTGCATTTGCTCCTCCTTTCTCCCAGAATGGTGAGGACATCCCTGTGGACCTGGTTAAAGAGCAGTGTTTGTTTTTTAAAGTTAGATACCTCGTTAGGGAGATTTTGAAAGTATGCACTTCTTCCTGAGTAGGAAGGCAGACCCTTGGGACCTCATTATTGAACTGGCTGAGTACAGGGACTGATAGTGAGGAGCTCATTTTCCCCAGGTCCGCAAGGATTCTGTCATACTTGGAAGAGAGACCTGATGAGATGATTTGTCCCCATGCTAAGTAAAGCTATTGAAGTTTCCAATATTTCATTTCTGTTCACATGGCAATGTAACCTCTGGGGTCATCTCTTTCAGAGAAGAAAGAGACAATTAAGCACCATTTATTGTGGAAGGCTAATTGAGTAGGTCATCCCCCTTCCTGTGCCTGCCCCTTGTGGACACTTCCCTTAGTGCTGGTGCCACTGGGCCATCTCTTCAATGCTCTTGCTACCTCAGTTCTCAGACATTGTCAGTAATCAGCATCATTCACTCCCCCAGAATGGCAGCAGATGAAGGATGTGATAGGAACCGCTGTGAGAATAGGTCCTAAAAGGGGCCATATGTTTTTGTACATTCCATAGATAATGATCACAATGATTTTTACTGCATAATTTTTCTTCTTAACAAGGCTTGAAATGACCAGCTGCAGAAAAATACGTCTAATGCCATATACTTCAAGTTTAAATACCTACAACATCTTATTTCATATTATGTCAGGGTATATTACAATGTAAAAAAATGCAATGAACAATAAAGATAAAACAAAATTCATAATAGTGATCACCTCTCACAAGGGGTACTGCAATTGTGCAGGAGTAAAGATGATGCTTCCACACTGTATTGATGATATTGTGCTTTATTTCTTAAGTTGAGCAGTGTAGGTAGGTGTGTTTTCAAGAAGAATGAAATGGTAGCAGGGCCAAACCTCAGATTCAGTAACAGTCCACTTCTGTGCTGTCTCAATTTTAACCAAGTCTGGATTTTGTAATCCTATGTCCACTGTTAATTGAGAACTTCTCACACCACAGGGAATGTCTCCTGAGGCTGTGTGAGGGTTGAGGGAGAGGCAGTAAATCTGTAAGACACCACAGGAGACTAAGCCTGGCACATGCATTTCACTTGTGTCTAAAAGTAGGTTGGAACCTCACCCCCAAATGGATTACATGTTCTCTTCTGGCCTGGTCCTGTGGATGACATTTATATTTAAACATGGATGGTCACATAACATGTCCAATGTTATGATTTTGGTAGATCAGATTATACTCATTTTGTGAAAGGCAGCTTGAGTTATCTAGTTACTTTGTGGTTTATAATCAGCTTCTTAGTCTGACCAAAGATCAACAGCAAGCTAGAAGCCCCTTTTCACGTAGAGAATGGTTGTCAGCTTGCACTCACATTTCCCCACTGGAGCTTGACAGATCCTCCACACAGCCCTCTATCTTCTACAGATGCTTCATGGGCCTTTTATCTTCTAGGGCACAATCAGGGTGACCATATAATTTATAGCTATATTAGGATGCTTTTTTTTTTTTTAGTTTTATTATGTTATGTTAGTCACCATACAATACATCATTAGTTTTTGATGTGGTGATCCACGATCCATTGTTTCTGTATAACACCCAGTGCTCCATGCAGTACGTGCCCTCCTTAATACCATCCACCGGGCTAACCCATCCCCCCTCCCCCTCCCCTCTAGAACCCTGTTTGTTTCTCAGAGTCCAGAGGCTCTCATGGTTCGTCTCCCCCTCCGATTTCCCCCCCTTCATTTTTCTCTTCCTTCTCCTAATGTCCTCCCTGCTATTCCTGATGTTCCACAAATAAGTGAAACCATATGATAATTGACTTTCTCTGCTTGACTTATTTCACTCAGCATAATCTCCTCCAGTACCATCCATGTGGATGTAAAATTTAGGATGCTTTTGAGAGTAAAAGGGAACTTTATTGAAAATTATTCATAAACCGGGACAATACGGTCTTTCGAGCCATAGCTCTCATGTGCTGGTTCTCCTTGCACTACAGCCTGGACCTGTTGTAGAGCCTTCTCTTGCTCTATCTCCCCCTCCCATACCATTCAATACTGAAAGCCTCACGGATTACCTAAAAAGGAGCTTGGGCTTCATACTCAAGTTAGGAATGTTTGCCTTCCAGATTCATCAGAGGTCTACCAAATTTGCTTTTTAAAAAAATTTCTTTTAGAATGAGTGATACAAGTTAAATCAACACACATTCTGATTTGCTTGGGATAGTAATCCAAACCATATAACTTTATAATACAGTTGGAAATCAGGAAATGTGATGCTTTTGGCTTTGTTCTTCTTAGAAAAGAATAGCTTTGGCTATTCATGGTCTTTTGAGGTTTTATACAAATTTTAGAGTTGTTTTATTCTATTTCTATGAAAAACACCATTGGAATTTTGATAGGAATTGCATTAAATCTATAGATGGCTTTGGGTATTATGGAAATTTAACAAAATTAATTTTTCTGATCTATGAGCAAGGCATATCTTTCCATTCATTTATGTCTTCTTCAATTTCTTTCATCAGTGTCTTAGAGTTTTTAGTGTGCAAGTCATTTACCTCCTTCGTAAGATTTATTTGGAAGTATTTTATTGTTTTTGAGCTATTGTATGTGGGATTATTTTCTTTCTTTTTCAGATAATTCACTGTTGATGTATAGAAATACAACTGATATTTTTGTGTTGATTTTGCATTCTGCAATTTTACTGCATTTGTTTATTGGTTCCAAAACAAGTTTTGGTGGAATCTTT
Source organism: Eumetopias jubatus (assembly GCF_037043125.1). Taxonomy (NCBI): domain Eukaryota; kingdom Metazoa; phylum Chordata; class Mammalia; order Carnivora; family Otariidae; genus Eumetopias; species Eumetopias jubatus. The sequence goes on from NW_028274812.1 coordinate 148,201,020, forward strand.
AAGATTTTCTATATACATGATGATGTCATCTGCAAACAGAGGTAATTTTACTTCTTCCTGTCTGATTTGGATGCCATTTATTATTTATTTATTTATTTTAATTGTCTGAATGCTTTGGCTAGGACTTCTAGTTATGTTATTGGTCCATTCAGATTTTCTATTTCTTCATGATTCTTTCTTGGTAGACTGTATGTTTCTAGGTTGTCCCATTTGTTAGCATATAATTGTTCATAGTTGTCACGTGATGTTTTACATTTTTTCATTGTCAATGACACTTTTATTATAGTTAATTTATAATTCCCATTTGCCATGATAGTCAAGCTTATTCAGAGAAATAAACCAGAATTATAAGGGCAGGAAACACTGTAAATATTCTTTCTCACATGATATCCAAGACTAAGTATCTATTCAAATACATTCAAAAAGCTGATGATATAAACTTTGGCAGTTTTCAAGAAATACTGGTCAATCCATAATTAAATCTCAATGCATCAGTTAACACCTGAGCACCTCTTGCAGTTAGCATTGCATTAGATGCTTAAAGACAACCAGTTTGACTCAATAAACTTTAAAAATATATATTTAATACTTATAATATTATTCACGGAGTTCTTGGCAGGGTTAAGTATTTTGAGGTTTCCATTGTTGAGAAATTTGAGGTTCATGTTGTCTCTTTTTCAGTCCCAAAAGCTCCTTTTTGAGTTCTCCAGGCTTTGGTGGAATTTCAGGTATTGTCAGGTCCAGCGGGTAGTACCTGTGCACCACTTTGGCCCCGGCACACATGGTCAGAAGGCTGGCAGCGAACATTTTCAGGTGGGTGGTGCAGGACACGCCCGTGGGCATGGTTGGGGGGGGCGCAGAATGCACTGACCTCAGGCAGCGGGTCAGAGGACGAGCGAATGTTTTACATTTTTGTAGCATCAGATGAATGACTCCTTCTCATTTATAGTTTTCTTTATTTGGATTCTCTCTTTGTCTCTCTCTTCCCTTCTCTCTCCCCCCACCCCGCCTTTGGGTAATCTAGCTAACGGTTTGTCAATTTTGTTTCCCTTTTCAGAGAACCAACTCATAGTTTTGTTAATCTCTTCTCCTGTTTTCCTGTTCCCTATTCCATTTATCTGATCTAATTTTTACTATTTCCTTCCTTATGCTATCTCTGGTTTAGTTAGCTCTTCTTTTTCTAGTTCCTTGAGGTATAAAGTTGTATTTTTTTATTCAAGATTTTTTTTGATGTATACATTTATTCTTATAAACTTTTAAAAACTTTTGATACATAAAGTTTGGTATGTGCATATCCATCTATTGTATGTGTCAGGGTAGTTTTTTATTTCCCCTTGATTTCCCCTTAATCCAGTGGATCCTTCTGATCCAGCAGCACGTTGTTTAATCTCCATGGCTTTGTGAGTTTTTCATCTTTATTACTATTACTGATTTCTATTTTTATACCATTGTGGTCAGTAAAGATACTTGATATAATTCCTATCTTCTTGAATTTTTTGAGACTTGTTTTGTGTCCTATCATATGATCTGTCCTATAAAATATTCCATATCCACTTGAGAAGAATAAGTATTCTGTTGCTGTTGGATGGAATGTTCTGTGTATATCTGTTAGGTCCATTGGGTCTACTGTGGTGTTAAAATCTTGTTCTCTTACTGATTCTCTGTCTCATGATCTAACCATTGCTGAGAGGGGGGAATTAAATTTCTTAACGCTTACTGTATTGCTGTTTAATTAATTCTCTTAGTTCCGTTAATATGTGCTTTATATATTTAGGTGTTCTGATGTTGTATGCATATTTACAACTTTTATATCTTTCTGATGAATTGATCCTTTATCATTATATAATGACCTACTTTGTCTTTTTTGACAATTTTAGCTTAAAGCATGTTTTTTTTCTTTTTTTAAAAAAATATTTATTTATTTATTTGAGAAAGAGAGAGAACACAAGCTGGGGGAAGGTCAGAGGGAGAGGGAGAAGCAGACTCCCCCCTGATCAGGGAGCCTGACACAGGGCTGGATCCTAGGACCCCGAGATCATGACCTGAGCCTAAACAGACGCTTAACTGTCTGAGCCACCCAGGCTCCCCAAGCCTGTTTTATTTATTTATTTTCTGATATAAGTATATATCCTGCTTTCTTTTGGTTATCTTTTGCTTGAAATATCTTTTTCCATCTTCTCACTACAAGTCTATGTGTGCTCTTAAAGTTGAAGTGAATCTCTTCTGGGTAGCATATTGTTGTGTCTGGTTTTTGTTTGTTTGTTTGTTTTTTAATCCATTCAGCCATTCTATATCTTTTGGTTGGGGAATTTAACCCATTTATATTTAAAGTAATCATTGATCAGGAATATCTTACTAATGCCATCTTACTAATTGCTTTCCAGATTTTTTTGTATTTACCTTGTTCCTTTCTTCCTCTCTCGCTGTCTTCTTTGTGAATTGATGATTTTCCATAGTGATATGCTTTGATTTCCTTCTCTTTTTCTATTGGAAACCTATTTCAGGTTTTTGCTTTGCAATTACTAGGCAGCTTAAAGAGTTCATCATATATATATTCTATTCTATTTTATGTTGATAACAACTTCAATTGCAAAAAAACCCTTTACCCTTTTCCTTCCCTTTTATATTTTTAATGTCACAAATTATTTTTCTATATTATTTATTAACAAGTTATAGTAGCTATAGTTATTTTTAATTCTCTTGTCCTTTAGTCTTTATACTATAGTTAAGTGGTTAACAACACCCCATTGTATTACAGTGTTAGAGTATTCTGGATTTTCGTATGTATAAGGACCTTTGTCAGGGTGCTGCATATTTTCACGTTTTCTTGTTAGGAATTAGTGTTGTTTTACTTCAGTTTGAAGAACTTTCAGCATTTCTTGAAAGCAGGTCTAGTGGTGATAAGTTCCCTCAGCTTTTGTTTGTCTGGAAGTCTTCATTTCTCCTTTATTTCTGAAGGATAACTATGCTGGATAGAGCATTCTTTGGCAATATTTTCTTTTCTTTCAGCACTTTGAATATATTACCCTGTTCTCTCCTGGACTATAGGCTTTCTGCTGAGAAATCTGATTGCCCAATGGGGGTTCAATGTAGGTTGCCATCTTTTTTTTTCTCTTGCTGCTTTTAGGATTATCTAATTGTTCTTGATTTTTGACAGTTTTATAAAGTGTCTGGGGGAAAATTTTGGATTGAAATTATGGTGTGACCTATTCACCTGATGAATATCGATGTTTAAATCTCTTTCCCAGGTTTGGGAATTTCTCAGCCTTTTTTTTTTTTTTAAGTAAGCTTTCTTTGGGCACCTGGGTGGCTCAGCATTTAAGCATCCATCCCTTGATTTCAGCTCCGGTCATGATCTCAGTGTTGTGGGATCAGGTCCTGCATAGGGATCTGCACTCAACACGGAGTCTGCTTGTCCCTCTCCATTTGCTGCTTCCCCTACTCATGATCGCTCTCTCTATCCAATAAATAAAAATAAATAAATAAATAAATAAATAAATAAATAAATAAATAAATCTTTATAAAACAAGCTTTCTGCTCCCTTCTCCCTCTCTTGTCTTTCTGGAACTCCATTAATTTGTACATTGTTTCTTTTGATGGCAACACATAGATTATTGGCATTCTTCAGTCTTTTTCATTCCTTTTTCTTTATTCTTTTCTAACTTGGTAATTTCAAACTTCTTATCTTCTAAATCACAGATTCTTTCTTCTCTTTGTTCTATCTGATGTTGATATTCTCTATTGCATATTTCATTTCATTTACTGTATTCTTCAGCTCCAGAATTTCTGTTTGGTTCTTTGAAAGATATATATGTTTGCTAATCTTATTTTGTTTATATATTATCTTCCCGATTCTGTTGATTTGTTTTTCTGTGTTTTCTTATGGCACACTCAATTTCCTTAAAATATGTATTTTTGATTCACTTTTTAAAGGTTTTATTTATTTGACAGAGAGAGAGCACAAGCTGGGGGAGTGACAGACAGAGGGAGAGGGAGAAGCAGACCTCCTGCTCAGCAGGGAGCCCAATGTGGGCTCAATCCCAGGACCCTGGGATCATGACCAGAGCCAAAGGCAGATGCTTACCTGACTGAGCTACCCAGGCACCGTTTGAATTCTTTATAGGGTAAATTGTGGATCTCCATGTCCATGGGTTCCATTACTGGAAGATTGCTGTGACTTTTTGATAATGTCATGTCTCCTTGACTTTTCATCTTTGAAGTTTTTTGTGTTACTTTCTTTGCTTTTGAAGTAGCAGTCACTTCTTCCAATTTTTAATAAATGTCTTCAGGTGAGAATATCTTTCATCAGCCCTGCTAGAGATTCTGAGGTTTTCCCAGTCTTTGTGTGGATAATCCCACTCCATGGGAGCACATATCTTGAGCTTGTATCTCCACTTCTCTTCTCTTGATGTCTTAATCCTACCATGCACCAGGCTGTATGCTGATTGCCTCCATTTTGTTTTCCTGAAGGTGATGCCACAGCTTAAGTATGTGATTTCTGACTGGTCAGCAGACCCTGGCCTGCTTTCAGAGCATGTTCTCTAGTCATCCACTGGCGCTTGCTCTTGCTACTCTCCTCAGGAGCAGGCAAAGGGAGCTGGTGGCAGTGTGCGTGTGGGGGGGCACACAGGGCCTGGAGGTGCCCATGGGTATCTTATGCCACCATGACATTGATGTCGCTCTCCCTGAATTTCTATTCCTGAGGATCTAGTCCTTATAACCATTTCTGTTATAAAATATAAATTTATTTCAGGGTTCAGTACATAAATGCAGAGACATCTTAGACATAATGTAGACAATTAATTTATTACAAAAGCAGTGGGGGGTGTAGAGGGAAACCTCTAGGCTGGGCTGCCTCTGAAGAGCTGATCAGTGGGAGAACTATTCCTGGCAGAAATGATAGGCTGCCACTGGGTTTACTGAACTGAAGAACATATTGTTCTGGCTGACATCTGTTGATCAGGAAGCCAGGATGAGTTCAGAAATGAAAAACACTTCCCTTAACCAGACATTCATGGAATACAAACTTTATTTGGCACAGCTAAGAAAATCATCACAAGAGAATGTGCATCAAAGAAAAAAGAAGGCATGGGATCCATTAACAGAATACTACAGAGGACAAGTGGAAAATGATTTTATAGGATGCTGTTTGGAGGGGGGTGCCAGGATGGCACCCACATGCGGTGGTGTCACTGAGGAGAGTTACAGGGTACATAAAGGAGAAGAAGGTGATAGGCCTGTTCAGGTTGGATTTAATAGATATTATCTAAACAAAAAAATAATTAGTAGTTTAAGTGTATTATTTGGAAATAGGTAAATCCCAAGGAACAGCCAAAATATTTCAAAGTGGGTGCTTATTTATGAAGGGTGTCAGAGATGGAGAAGGATGGAACAGGTGACTGTTCCACAGGTGATCAAAAGAATTTATTATATAATGCTAATTTCATGTACATATATAATCTTTATATTACATATTATATAATGTTTATATGTATGTTATATATATATTTGTAAACAGTATTGTATAATGTTTATATATACATTTATATACATATATAATATTTATATATAATATTTATTACATAATGCTTATATATTATTGTGTAATGTTATGTAACATTATGTATAATGTTATATGTGTATATAAAACTATATAAAATATTTATAAAATTGATTAAATTATAAATTAAATTAAATTTTAAGATTAGTATTGGGTAATCTTAATGTAATATACATAAGAAAATGTTTTGTACTTTTCTATCCTTGTACAAACAGAATATTACATCCTTTTCTTTATAAAAATCACAGGAGACTTTAATGGTTTACACTAATGGAACATGGCTTTGTATGGCAATGTTTTATCTCTCACATATATTTGCAAAATGTGTGTGGCTGAACTTTAACAGTACATTGGAGTGACAAAGAGCTCCAATTTTGGAGCCAGCATACTTGGTTTCATATCTTGCTGCCACCACTAACACTGTGGCAAAGGATGAGTGGCTTAAGTTCTCTCTACCTCAATTTCCTCATTTTTAAATTATTTTATTTTATTTATTATTTATTATTATTTATTTATTTATGTTATATTAGTCACCATACATTACATCATTAGTTTTTGATGTAGTGTTCCATGATTCATTATTTGTGTATGACGCCCAGTGCTCATTGCAATACATGCTCTCCTTAATACCCATCACTGGACTACCCCATCCCCCACCCCTCCCTTCTGTAACCCTCAATTTGTTTCCCAGATTCCAGAGTCTCTCATGGTTGGTCTCCCTCTCTGATTCCTTCCCCTTCAATTTTCCCTCCCTTCCCCTATGGTCTTCCATGCTATTCCTTATGTTCAACATATGAGTGAAACCATATGATAATTTTCTTTCTCTGCTTGACATATTTCACTTAGCATAATCTCCTCCACTTCCATCCATGTTGATGCAAATGGTGGGTATTCATCCTTTCTTTTGACTGAGTAATATTCCATTGTATATAGGAACCACATCTTCTTTATCCACTCATCTGTTGAAGGACATCTCAGCTCCTTCAACAGTTTGGCTATTGTGGACATTGCTGCTATGAACATTGGGGTGCATATGACCCCTCTTTTCACTACATCTGTGTCTTTGGGGTAAATACCCAATAGGGCAATTGCTGGGTCATAGGGTAGCTCTATTTTTAATTTTTAGAGGCACCTCCACACTGTTTTCCTAAGTGGCTGTACAGTTTGCATTTGCACCAAGAGTGTAAGAGGGTTCCCCTTTCTCCACATCCTCACCAACATTTGTTGTTTCCTGCCTTGTTAATTTTTGCCATTCTAGCTGGTATAAGGTGGTGTCTCAATGTGGTTTTGATTTGAATTCCCTGATGGCTAGTGATGTTGATCATTTTTTCCTCCTTCAGAGAGTTGATGATTAGACTAGCTATCCATATGGGGTACTGGTGGGGATTACAAGGGCCAACATATGCAAAGTGTTTAAAATAGTCTAACTCCTATTAAGTGCATTAGAAGTATTTACTATTATTATTATGGAGGGCATGTCACAACCAGTGTAAAATTGGAAGAAGTATGTAAAGCAGCCAAAGGTACCCAGACAGAGTTCAAGTGTGAAAGGCAAGTGAGATGAGTTGGGCTCATTGTAGAACCAAAACACTGTTGGAGTTTGGATGGAATAAGGGAGATACAAGCTTAAGACTTTCTAATTAATGTCTTTGGCTCCTGCTTGACTCAGACGACAGATATGCGCTATAGAAAACAGACCAAAACATTAGCAGTAAGATTCGTTATTAGGAAATGGAAATCCCTTCATGAATAGAGATTTTAATGGCAAGGCATTTAAAAGCCAAGGCAAGTTGTTAATGGAAGATTTCTGAAATAATAAAAATTGATAAAGGTCATCTTACAGTTCAGTATAAAAGGTTTGATGATATTTGGATTCTTTTCAATTTTCAAAGTTTTTATTTAAATTGCAGAGTCAGGGATAAAAATGATGGTGGAGGAGTAGGGGACCCTATTTCAACTGGTCCCCTGAATTGAGCTGGATATCTACCAGACCACTCTGAACACCTACAAAATCATCCTGAGATGTAAGAAGATATATCTGGTTTTCCAAAGTGGCTGTACCAACTTGCATTCCCACCATCAATGTAAGAGGTTCCCCTTTCTCCACAACCTCTCCAACATTTGTTGTTTCTTGCCTTGTCCATTTTTGCCATTCTAACTGGTGTAAGGTTGTATCTCAATGTTTTTGAGATACATACAATGTGGTTTTGATTTGAATTTCCCTGATGGCTAATGATGATGAACATTTTTTCACGGGTCTGTTAGCAATTTGTATGTCACCTTTGGAGAAGTGTCCATGTCTTCTGCCATTTTTGACTTGATTATTTGTTGATTATTTATTTTTTGGGTGTTGAGTTTGAGAAGTTCTTTATAGATCTTGGATGTTTAGCCCAGTGATGGGTATTAAGGAGGGCATGTACTGCATGGAGCACTGGGTGTTATAATGAAAATGATGAATTGTGGATCACTACATCAAAAACTAATGATGTATTCTATGGTGACTAACATAACATAATAAAATAAAATTTAAAAAAGAAGAAAAAAAAGAAGATATATATGGATCTCTATAAACAGAATATTCCAGGTGATTGATTTCGAGGCATGAAGTGGGGAGCTGAGATTCTGTGGGCAGATATCAGAAGATAAACAAGGGGGAGGGATCCGTGGGGATCCTGCACCACCAGTGAGTGAAAGCCTCCCGCACTGGGGAACGGGCATAGACTCGCAGGCCAGTAGCAGTGGGAAAGACATTAGGGCAGCCCCTCAGACTGAAACCTGGAGCAATGGGGCTGAGCATGGGAACTGGGGGTGGCTGCCGGTTTTAGAAGCACAAAGGACAGAGTTCACGTTGAGAATGATTATTGAAAGATATGAATTTGCCTGTGAAGGTTGCCTGTGAAGACCTTGTTTTTATAGATTGTCCTGTAAATTTCTGTTGTATATCACTCTTGGGGTCTTTCTCCTTTTATAGAACCCCCCCTTAATATTTCTTGCAGGGCCGGCTTAGTGGTCACATATTCTTTCAGTTTCTGCTGGTCTTGGAAGCTCTGCATCTCTCCATCCATTCTAAATGACAGCCTTGTGGGATAGAGTATTCTTGGCTGCATGTTCTTCTCGTTTAGTACCCTGAATATATGTCTTGTCAGGCCTTTCTGGCTTGCCAGGTCTCTGTGGATAGGTCTGACATTATTCTGATGTTCCTCCCTCTATACATAAGGAATCTCTTCCCCCTAACTGCCCTTAAGATGGTTTCCTTGGTTCTAAGATTTGTGAGTTTCACTATTACATGCCGGGGTGCTGGCCTGTTTTCCTTGATCTTGGGAGGGGTCCTTTCTGCCTCTAGGACATGAATGTTTGTTTCATTTCCCAGATTAGGGAAGTTCTCAGCTACGATTTGCTCAAATATAATTTGTAGTCCTCTCTCTCTCTCCACCACCTCAGGGATTCCAATAATTCTGACATTGGAACGCTTCATGGTGTCACTTATTTCTCTGATTCTATTTTCATGGATTCTGAGTTGTTTTTCCCTGGCCTCCTCTTTTCCCTTTCTATCTATTGAGTGGTCTTCCAGGTCACTAATTCGTTCTTCTGCCTCATTTACTCTAGCTGTTAGATTATCTAGATTGGATTGGATCTCATTGATAGCATTTTTAAGTTCTGCCAGTTCAGCTTTCATTTCTGCCCTTAGAGACTCTATGTTGCGATTAATCTATTTCTCCATTCTAACTATTGTCTTCACAATTGCTACTCGGACTTCCATCTACGACATCTTATTTTTATTTATTTATTTTTTTTAGAGGTAAATCTTTATGACCTCTGATTTTTTAAAATAATTTTTTATTGTTATGTTAATCACCATACATTACATCATTAGTTCTTGATGTAGTGTTCCATGATTCATTGTTTGTGCATAACACCCAGTGCTCCACGCAGAATGTGCCCTCTTTAATACCCAGCACCAGGCTAACCCATCCCCCCACCACCCTCCCCTCTAGAACCCTCAGTTTGTTTTTCAGAGTCCATTGTCTCTAATGGTTCGTCTCCCTCTCTGACTTACTCCCCTTCATTCTTCCCCTCCTGCTATCTTCTTCTTTTTTTTTTTTAACATATATTGCATTATTTGTTTCAGAAGTACAGATCCGTGATTCATCAGTCTTGTAAAATTCACAGTGCTCACCATAGCACATACCCTCCCCAATGTCTATCACCCAGCCACCCAATCCCTCCCACCCCCCACCACTCCAGCAACCCTCAGTTTGTTTCCTGAGATTAAGAATTCCTCATCTCAGTGAAGTCATATGATACATGTCTTTCTCTGATTGACTTATTTCACTCAGCATAACACCCTCCAGTTCCATCCATGTCATTGCAAATGGCAAAACCTCATTCCTTTTGATGGCTGCATAATATTCCATTGTGTATATATACCACAGCTTCTTTATCCATTCATCTGTCGATGGACATCTTGACTCTTTCCACAGTTTGGCTATTGTGGACATTGCTGCTATAAACATTGGGGTGCACGTACCCCTTCGGATCCCTACATTTGTATCTTTGGGGTAAATACCCAGTAGTACAATTGCTGGATCGTATGGTAGCTCTATGTTCAACTGTTTGAGGAATCTCCATACTGTTTTCCAGAGTGGTTGCACCAGCTTGCATTCCCACCAACAGTGTAGGAGGGTTCCCCTTTCTCCACATCCCCGCCAACATCTGTACGACATCTTATTTTATCTGTATCCATTTGTAAATCTTCAGCATAAGTCATAATCTCTGAGTCTTTTCTATTTTGGGGGTTCCCCCTCCTAGTCATTCTGTTGATGGGTGGTTGAGGGATGTATAGAGTCCAAATTATTGACCACAACTCAAGCAAGATGCACCTGTTTAATGGGGACCTTAGGGATGCAGGCCTCTTGTTTTCCCAGCCTGTCTTCTGGGGAAGGGGCCTGCTGCACTGTTACTCACACAACCCAGTTTGGGCAGAGTTGCCCTGCCCCCCGTGGGGGGGAAGGGCTCAGTGAAAACCAGTTTTTTGGGGCTTTAGTTCTCTGGTGGCTTTCCCTGGCATCTTTCCGCGTCTGTTCCAAGAGTCAGAGCAGAAGAGATAATTTCCAACCCTCTGCCTCAGAGCAGAGAGATTGCAGTCTGTTCTTCAGTGAGCTCTCCTGGCCACACTATCTCCATTTCTGTCTTTGCTGCTATAAACTGCAGCGTCCTGGATGTGCGCTCCTCATCAATGCTACCAGTCCTCTCCACATTGGGTCAGGTCTCTGCCCTTTGTGGCTCTAAAACCGCCAGTCGCCCCCAGTTTGCATGCATGGCCCCGCCACTCTGGGTTTCTGTCTGAGGGCTTCCCTAAAGTCCTTTCCCCGTCACTACCTGTCTGCGAGTCTGTGCCCTGCCCCCAGCGTGGGAGGCTACCTCTCACTGGTGGTCCATGATCCTGACGGCTCCCTCCCCCTTCTGTTTATACTCCAATATCTACCTGGAGAATCACGTCTCCCCCTTCATACCTCAAAACCAAATGCCTGTGATATTCTGTAGAGCTCCAGATCTATCTTCTTACATCTCAGGCAGATTTCGTGGGTGTTCAGAGTGCTATGGTAGATATCAAGCTCAGTTGCAGGTACTGGTTGGAGTAGGGTCCCATACTCCTCTGCTATCTTTTCCCCTGTCCCCCCACCACAGCAACTTCTTTTTTTTTGTTTTTTAATTTTTTTATTGTTATGTTAATCACCATATATTACATAATTTGTTTTGGTGTACTGTTCCATGATTCATTGTTTGTTCATAACACCCAATGCTCCATGCAGAATGTGCCCTCCTCAATACCCATCACCAGGCTAACCCATCTCCCCACCCTCCTCCCCTCCAGAAACCTCAGTTTCTTTTTCAGAGTCCATCATCTCTCCTGGTTCGTCTCCCCCTCTGACTTACTCCCCTTCATTCTTCCTCTCCTGCTATCTTCTTCTTTTTCTTTTTTCTTAAAATATGTTGCGTTCTTTGTTTCAGAAGTACAGATCTGTGATTCAACAGTCTTACACAATTCACAGCGCTCACCGTAGCACATATCTTCCCCAATGTCCATCACCCAGCCAACCCATCCCTCCCACCCCCGACCACTCCAGCAACCCTCAGTTTGTTCCTGAGATTAAGAATTCCTCATATCAGTGAGGTCATATGATACATGTCTTTCTCTGATTGACTTATTTCACTCAGCATAATACCCTCCAGTTCCATCCACGTCATTGCAAATGGCAAGATCTCATTCCTTTTGATGGCTGCATAATATTCCATACCACAGCAACTTCTTTAGAGACACGTCTCCAAAGGCAAGGGAAACAAAAGCAAAAATGAGCTTTTGGGACTTCATCAAGATAAAAAGCTTCTGCACAGCAAAGGAAACAGTCAACAAAACAAAGAGGCAACCCACACAATGGGAGAAGATATTTGCAAATGACACTACAGACAAAGGGCTGATATCCAAGAACTATAAAGAACTTCTCAAACTCAACACCCAAAAAACAAATAATCAAGTCAAAAAATGGGCAGAAGATATGAACAGACACTTCTCCAAAGAAGACATACAAATGGCTAACAGACACATGAAAAACTGTTCATCATCATTAGCCATCAGGGAAATTCAAATGAAAACCACATTGAGATACCACCTTATACCAGTTAGAATGGCAAAAATTGACAAGGTAAGAAGCAAAAAATGTTGGAGAGGTTATGGAGAAAGGGGAACCCTCTTACACAGTTGGTGGGAATGCAAGTTGGTACAGCCACTTTGGAAAACAGTGTGGAGGTGCCTCAGAAAATTAAAAATAGAGCTACCCTATGACCCAGCAATTGCACTACTGGGTATTTACCCCGAAGACACAGATGTAGTGAAAAGAAGGGCCATATGCACCCAATGTTCATAGCAGCAATGTCTGCAATAGCCAAGCTGTGGAAAGAGCTGAGATGCCCTTCAACAGACGAATGGGTAAAGAAGATGTGGTCCATATATACAATGGAATATTACTCAGCCATCAGAAAGGATGAATACCCAGCTTTTACATCCACATGGATGGGACTGGAGGAGATTATTCTCAGTTAAATAAGTCAAGCAGAGAACACCAATTATCATATGATTTCACTTATTTGTGGACCATAAGGAATAGCATGGAGGACATTAGGAGAAGGAAGGGAAAGATGAAGGGGGGGAAATCGGAGGGAGAGACGAACCACAAGAGACTATGGATTCTGAGAAACAAAATGAGGGTTTTAGAGGGGAGGGGGGTGGACGGATGGGTTAGCCCGGTGATGGGTATTAAGGAGGACATGTACTGCATTGAGCACTGGGTTTTATACACAAACAATGAATGTGGATCACTCCATCAAAAACTAATAATGTGTTGTATGGTGACTAACATAACATAATAATTAAAATAAAATTAAAAAGTTAAATTGCAGAGTCTGTGAACATACAGTGTAGTATTAGTTTCAGGTGTAGAATTTAGTGATTCATCACTTACATACAGCAAGCCGTGCTCATCACAACACGTGCCCATCGCCCCCACACCTCCCCTCTGGTAACCACCAACTTGTACTCTATAGTTAAGAGTTTTTCTTGGTTTGCCTCTCTCTCTTTTTCCCATTTGCTCATTGTTTTTTTTCCCCTTAAATTCCACATATGTGTGAAATCATGTGGTATTTGTCTTTCTCTTACTGACTTATTTCACTTAACATTATACTCTTGGCTCCATCCATGTCATTGCAAATGGCAAGATTTCATTCTTTTCTATGGCCAAGTAATATGTTAATATATGAATATTATCACATCTTTTTTTCCCTCAGATCTAGGGTTAGGGTTAGGTTTAGGACCAGGTTTATGGTAAGGGTTAGTGTTATTGTCAGAGTGATGGTATGTGCCTGGTTCCTGCGCTCAGTGACTCTCCAGATGGATAGGTTTAGGTTAGGGTTTGAATTAGGGGTTAGGAATTAGGAGTTATGGGTTAGGGTTAGGGCTAGGCCTAGGGTTTAGTTAATGTATGTGTCTAGCCACGTGCAGTTCAGAGACCTCTCCAGAGAATGAAACACCAGAATTCTGTTGGGGTGAGAATAGATATGGCAGATATCTACTGAGCTGAGGGAAGAAGGGGATTTGGGGTTCTAAATACTCTTGAAATAGCTTTTATTAACTTTTGTAGGCATAAACTTACAAAAGAATTTAAAAGACATCAGGAAGGCATAAATGGTGTAGGTTGACTCTCAAAGAGCACTAGGTAAATAAAGAAAAGTTTAGTTTTAATGTATTCCAGCTTTTCTGGCTCATGACTCTTGAAAATCCCCTACTTCTAACCAGTTGTCTGGTAAATTTTGGCTTTACCCCTATGGGGAGGAGGGGAAAAAATCAAGTGACTCAGTGGAACCCATTCCCTTCATTGACAATATAAATCAAAACAACTTTTTTCCTGTTGGTTGGTGATAAGTTTTGTGGCATCTTGGTACAAGTGCAACATCAAGTTGAAGGCATTTCAACTTGTGAAGAGTTTTAACTTGACAAACTCAACACCCAAAAAACAAATAAACCAGTCAAGAAACGGGCAGAAGAAATGAACAGACACTTCTCCAAAAAAGTCATTCAAATGGATAACAGACACAAGAAAAAATGTTCAACATCACTAGCCACCAGGGAAATTCAAAGGAAAACCACAATGAGATACTACCTTATACCAGGTAGAATGGCAAAAATTAACAAAACAGGGAACAACAAATGTTGGTGAGGTTGTGGAGAAAGGGGAACCCTCTTACACTCTTGGTGGGAATGCAAGCTGGTACAGGCACTCTGGAAAACAGTATGGAAGTCCCTCAAGGCATTAAAAATAGAGCTACTCTATGTCCCAGCAATTGCACTACTAGGTTACCCCAAAGATACAGATGTAGAGAAAAGAAGGAACACAGGCACCCCAATGTTCATAGCAGTAATGTCCACAATAGCCAAACAGTGGAAGGAGCTGAGATGTCCTTCCACAGATGAGTGGATAAAGAAGATGTGGTCCATATATACAATGGAATAGTACTCAGCCATCAGAACGGTGGAATACCCACCATTTGCATTGGCATGGATGGAAGTGGAGGGGATTATGCTAAGTGAAACAAGTTAAGCAGAGAAAGACAATTATCATATGGTTTCACTCATATGTGGAACGTGAGGAATAACACGGGGAACCATAGGGGAAGGGAGGGAAAACTGAAGGGGAAGGAATCAAAGAGGGAGACAAACCATGAGAGACTCTGGACCCCAGGAAACAAACTGAGGGTTACAGAAGGGAGGGGGTGGGGGTATGGGGTAGCCTGGTGATGGGTATTAAGGAGGGTACGTGTTGCAATGAGCACTGGGTGTTATACACACCTAATGAATTGTTGAACACTGCATCAAAAACTAATGATGTACTATATGTTGTCTCTAACTGAACATAATAAAAAAAAAGAGTTTTATCTTGTGAACATTATACTGTCTAACCTGGACAGCTCCTTGAAGGGCATTAATTGCAATATTGAGATTTTCATTCCCCATGGTCCCAGTCAAGGAAAGAAAGTCACATTATTCTTTTTGTTTCCACAAAGGCTCTGTTTGCGCTGGGATAAGGGTTCCATCCCCTGATACCTTAAATGCCCTAAAGAATTCCTTCATTCCTGTTCAAAGCACATCTTTTGGACAAGCCCAAGCTTTTTCTTCTGTGATAATGACAATCACCGTTTGTTTTAGACTCTGCTTTCCATGGATAGATTTTGAACATTAGCACAGATGGTACAGGAAGGCAGTTAGGTTGATATTTTCAGGTTGCATGGCAGCCTGATAGCCTTCGTTGGTTTGTACGTGGTAAGGCATAGACCGGGAAGAGAACAGCAGGGAGAGTGGATAAATACAGGAAGGTCAGTATGGAAAGGTTGAGAGAGCCCTGCTTAAGAGTTAGGTTTAGTTCAAAGGAATGGATATGACAGGAATTAGCAGAATGTCTGTTAGTGACACTGGGGTGAGAAGACACTGTTAAGCCTTCCATTTTCCCTATTATGTTTGTCTTCAAGGAAGAGAGAGAGATTTTATTCCACAGTTCAAAATCTACCTTGTTTTTTAATTTTTAAAATTTTATTATGTTATGTTAGTCACCATACAATACATCATTAGTTTTTGATATAGTGTTCCACGATCCATTGTTTTCGTGTAACACCCAGTGCTCCACGCAGTACGTGCCCTTCTTAATACCCATATCCGGCCTAACCAATCACCCCTTCCCCCTTCACCTTAAAACCCTGTTTGTTTCTCAGAGTCCATAGTCTCTCATGGTTCGTCTCTCCCTCCGATTCCCCCCCTTCATTTTTCCCTTCCTTCTCCTAATGTCCTCCACGCTATTCCTTATGGTCCACAAATAAGTGAAACCATATGATAATTGACTTTCTCTGCCTGACTTATTTCACTGAGCATCATCTCCTCCAGTCCCATCCATGTGGATGTAGAAGTTGGGTATTCATCCTTTCTGATGGCTGAGTAATATTCCATTGTGTATATGGACCACATCTTCTCTATCCATTCATCTGTTGAAGGGCATCTTGGCTCTCTCCACAGTTTGGCTATTGTGGACATTGCTGCTATGAACATCGGGGTGCCTATGGCCCTTCTTTTCACTACATCTATGTCTTTGGGATAAAACCCAGGAGTGATGGGGTCTTCATTCCCTCTTTTCCACTAGGAAGAAAATCAAGCCATAAATCTCCAAACTTCTTGGTTTATGAATTCTCTATTTTTGCCCCTTATCTCCTATCCCTTTTTACTTCTAGGAGAATGTTGAACAAGAGCTGGTACAGCAGTTAAAGAAACATCACATAACTGCCACTTTCTTTTAATTAATGTAGTAAGGAATTCAGGCAGCATTGTAAGGGAAGACAATTTTGTCTGCCTCAGAGAAAACACCCACAGCATTTGAGTTAAAATATTTTGTGGTGTATTACTTCCTATTTTAGGGAAATGAAAAAGAAGTCCCTTGGAATTCCCCCCCATCCCTCATGAGGTTAGTGATACTTACCTTACTAATAATATTAAATGGTGTATAGGTATCTTTGAGAGTCAGTCTTAGAGTCTTGGGTCACATCCCATGTTCCTATCTTTCCAGCTGTAATTCAACCACTTAGACATCCCTTATATGTTTTTCAAGATTACAATATTTGAGCTAGTGAAACTCTCTCAGAAGACTGCAGGTGGGTCTGTTCTGGCTGAATTTGTCTTTGCCGACTTCTATCAGAGAGTGAGCGACGGTTGTGGCTGGGCAAAACTATTTGGAATCATGAAAGTGTGAGCTATTACTTTTTTTTAGCAACAAGTATATAGTAAAGTGTTTATCTTTTCTATGAAAAATTAGTAATGTACAAGAAAAAATAAGCAAGTGAAAACCAAATTATTAATGCACATTTGAGTTGCTTAACTTCATTTTTACAAAAGAACAAACACAAGATAAATTGTTGATTGGATTTTATGCAATATTCACCTATCTTTGTCTAGTAAAATTCAGTGAATTTTCTTTTTTTTAATTTTTTTATTCCTATGTTAATCACCATATATTACATCACTACTTTTTGATGTAGTGTTCCATGATTCATTGTTTGTTCATAACACCCAGTGCTCCATGCAGAATGTGCCCTCTTTAATATCCATCACCAGGCTAACCCATCGCCCTACCCTCCTCCCCTCTAGAACCCTCAGTTTGTTTTTCAGAGTCCATCATCTCTCATGGTTCCTCTGCCCCTCTGACTTACTCCCCTTCATTCTTCCTCTCTTGTTATCTTCTTCTTTTTCTTTTTTCTTAAAATATGTTGCGTTATTTGTTTCAGAAGTACAGGTCTGTGATTCAACAGTCTTGCACAATTCACAGTGCTCACCATAGCACATACCCTCCCCAATGTCTATCACCCAGCCACCCTATCGCTCCCACCGCCAACCACTCCAGTAACACTCAGTTTGTTCCTGAGATTAAGAATTCCTCATATCAGTGAGGTCATATGATACATGTCTTTCTCTGATTGACTTATTTCACTCAGCATAACACCCTCCAGTTCCATCCACGTCGTTGCAAATGGCAAGACCTCATTCCTTTTGATGGCTGCATAATATTCCATTGTGTATATATACCACTTCTTCTTTATCCATTCATCTGTCGATGGACATCTTGGCTCTTTCCACAGTTTGGCTATTGTGGACATTGCTGCTATAAACATTGGGGTGCACGTACCCCTTCGGGTCCCTACATTTGTATCTTTGGGGTAAATACCCAGTAGTTCAATTCCTGGATCATATGGTAGCTCTATTTTCAACTGTTTGAGGGACCTCCATACTGTTTTCCAGAGTGGCTGCACCAGCTTGCATTCCCACCAACAGTGTAGGAGGGTTCCCCTTTCTCCACATCCCCGCCAACATCTGCCGTTCCCTGACTTGTTAATTTTAGCCATTCTGACTGGTGTGAGGTGGTATCTCATTGAGGTTTTGATTTGGATTTCCCTGATGCCGAGCGATGTTGAGCACTTTTTCATGTGCCTGTTGGCCATTTGGATGTCTTCTTTGGAAAAATGTCTGTTCATGTCTTCTGCCCATTTCTTGATTGGATTATTTGTTCTTTTGGTGTTGAGTTTGATAAATTCTTTATAGATTTTGGATACTAGCCCTTTATCTGATAGGTCATTTGCAAATATTTTCTCCCATTCTGTCGGTTGTCTTTTGGTTTTGTGGACTGTTTCTTTGGCTGTGCAAAAGCTTTTTATCTTGATGAAATCCCAATAGTTCATTTTTGCCCTGGCTTCCCGTGCCCTTGGTGATGTTTCTAGGAAGAAGTTGCTGCGGCTGAGGTCGAAGAGGTTGCTACCTGTGTTCTCCTTTAATATTTTGATGGACTCCTGTCTCACGTTTAGGTCTTTCAACCATTTGGAGTCTATTTTTGTGTGTGGTGTAAGGAAATGGTCCAGTTTCATTCTTCTGCATGTGGCTGTCCAATTTTCCCAACACCATTTGTTGAAGAGACTGTCTTTTTTCCATTGGACATTCTTTCCTGCTTTGTCAAAGATAAGTTGACCATAGAGTTGAGGGTCCATTTCTGGGCTCTCGATTCTGTTCCATTGATCTATGTGTCTGTTTTTGTGCCAGTACCATAATGTCTTGATGATGACAGCTTTGTAATAGAGCTGGAAGTCCGGAATTGTGATGCCGCCAGCTTTGCTTTTCTTTTTCGAGATTCCTCTGGCTATTCGGGGTCTCTTCTGGATCCATACAAATTTTAGGATTATTTGTTCCATTTCTTTGTAAAAGGTGGATGGTATTTTGATGGGGATTGCATTGAATGTGTAGATTGCTCTAGGTAGCATTGACATCTTCACAATGTTGATTCTCCCAATCCATGAGCATGGAACGTTTTTCCATTTCTTTGTGTCTTCTTCAATTTCTTTCATGAGTATTTTATAGTTTTCTGAGTACAGATCCTTTGCCTCTTTGGTTCAATTTATTCCTAGGTATCTAATGGTTTTGGGTGCAATTGTAAATGGGATCGACTCCTTAATTTGTCTCTCTTCTGTCTTGTTGTTGGTGTATAGGAAGGCTACTGATTTCTGTGCATTGATTTTTTTTAAATTTTTGATTGTTATGTTAATCACCATATATTACATCATTTGTTTTGGTGTAGTGTTCCATGTATGCATTGATTTTATATCCTGCTACTTTACTGAATTCCTGTATGAGTTCTAGCACTTTTGGGGTGGAGTCTTTTGGGTTTTCCACATACAGTATCATATCATCTGCAAAGAGTGAGAGTTTGACTTCCTCTTTGCCGATTTGGATGCCTTTGATTTCTTTTTGTTGTCTGATTGCTGTGGCTAGGGCTTCTAATACTACGTTGAATAGCAGTGGTGAGAGTGGACATCCCTGCCGCGTTCCTGACCTTAGGGGAAAAGCTCCCAGCATTTCCCCATTAAGAATGATATTCGCTGTAGGTTTTTCGTAGATGGCTTTTATGATATTGAGGTATGTACCCTCTATCCCTATACTCTGAAGAGTTTTGACCAAGAAAGGATGCTGTACTTTGTCAAATGCTTTTTCTGCATCTATGGAGAGGATCATATGATTCTTGTTCTTTCTTTTGTTAATGTATTGTATCACGTTGATTGATTTGCGGATGTTGAACCAAACTTGCAGCCCAGGGATAAATCCCAGTTGGTCGTGGTGAATAATCCTTTTAATGTACTGTTGGATCCTATTGGCTAGTATTTTGGTGAGAATTTTTGCATCCATGTTCATCAAGGATATTGGTCTGTAATTCTCCTTTTTGATGGGGTCTTTGTCTGGTTTGGGGATCAAGGTAATGCTGGCCTCATAAAATGAATTTGGAAGTTTTCCTTCCATTTCTATTTCTTGGAACAGTTTCAGGAGAATAGGTATTAATTCTTCCTTAAATGTTTGATAGAATTCCCCTGGAAGCCATCTGGCCCTGGGCTTTTGTTTCTTGGGAGATTTTTGATGACTGCTTCAATTTCCTTAGTGGTTATAGGTCTATTCAGATTTTCTATTTCTTCCTGGTTCAATTTTGGTAGTTGATACATCTCTAGGAATGCACCCATTTCTTCCAGGTTATCTAATTTGCTGGCATAGAGTTGCTCGTAATATGTTCTTATAATTGTTTGTATTTCTTTGGTGTTGTTTGTGATCTCTCCTCTTTCATTCATGATTTTGTTGATTTGGGTCATTTCTCTTTTCTTTTTGATAAGTCTGGCCAGGGGTTTATCCATCTTGTTAATTCTTTCAAAGAACCAGCTCCTAGTTTCGTTGATCTGTTCTGTTCTTTTGGTTTCTATTTCATTGATTTCTGCTCTGATCTTTATGATTTCTCTTCTCCTGCTGGGTTTAGGCTTTATTTGCTGTTCTTTCTCCAGCTCCTTTAGGTGTAGGGTTAGGTTGTGTATTTGAGACCTTTCTTGTTTCTTGAGAAAGGCTTGTATTGCTATATACTTTCCTCTCAGGACTGCCTTTGCTGTATCCCAAAGATTTTGGACAGTTGTGTTTTCATTTTCCTTTCTTTCCATGAATTTTTTTAATTCTTCTTTAATTTCCTGGTTGACCCATTCATTCTTTAGTAGGATGCTCTTTAGCCTCCATGTATTTGAGTTCTTTCCGACTTTCCTCTTGTGGTTGAGTTCTAGTTTCAAAGCATTGTGGTCTGAAATTATGCAGGGAATGATCCCAATCTTTTGGTACCGGTTGAGACCTGATTTGTGACCTAGGATGTGATCAATTCTGGAGAATGTTCCATGGGCACTAGAGAAGAATGTGTATTCCGTTGCTTTGGGATGGAATGTTCTGAATATATCTGTGAGGTCCATTTGGTCCAGTATGTCATTTAAAGTCTTTATTTCCCTGTTGATCTTTTGCTTAGAGGATCTGTCTATTTCAGTCAGGGGGGTGTTAAAGTCCCCCACTATTATTGTATTGTTGTCAATGTGTTTCTTTGCTTTTGTTATTAATTGCCTTATATAATTGGCTGCTCCCATGTTCGGGGCATAGATATTTACAATGGTTAGATCTTCTTGTTGGATAGACCCTTTAAGTAGGATATAGTGTCCTTCCTCATCTCTTATTACAGTCTTTGTTTTAAAATCTAGTTTGTCTGATATAAGGATTGCCACCCCAGCTTTCTTTTGGTGTCCATTAGCATGATAAATGGTTTTCCACCCCCTCACTTTCAATCTGGGGGTGTTTTTGGGTCTAAAATGAGTCTCTTGCAGACAGCATATGGATAGGTCTTGTTCTTTAATCCAATCTGATAGCCTGTGTCTTTTGATTGGGGCATTGAGCCCATTTACATTCAGGGTAACTATTGAAAGGTATGAATTTAGTGCCATTGTATTGCCTGTAAGGTGACTGTTACTGTATGTTGTCTGTGTTCCTTTCTGATCTTTGCTGCTTTTAGGCTCTCTCTTTGCTTAGAGGACCCCTTTCAATATTTCTTGGAGGGCTGGTTTCATGTTTGCAAATTCCTTTAGTTTTTGTTTGTTCTGGAAGCTTTTTATCTCTCCTTCTATTTTCAATGACAGCCTAGCTGGATATAGTATTCTTGGCTGCATATTTTTCTCGTTTAGTGCTCTGAAGATATCTTGCCAGTCCTTTCCGGCCTGCCAGGTCTCTGTGGATAGGTCTGTTGGCAATCTAATGTTTCTACCATTGTAGGTTACATATCTCTTCTCCCGAGCTGCTTTCAGGATTTTCTCTTTGTCTCTGAGACTCGTAAGTTTTACTATTAGATGTCGGGTTGTTGACCTATTATTATTGATTTTGAGAGGGGTTCTCTGTGCCTCCTGGATTTTGATGCCTGTTTCCTTCCTCACATTAGGGAAGTTCTCTGCTATTATTTGCTCCAATATACCTTCTGCCCCTCTCTCTCTTTCTTCTTCTTCTGGGATCCCAATTATTCTAATGTTGTTTCGTCTTATCTAATCACCTATCTCTCGAATTCTGCCCTTGTGATCCTGTAGTTGTTTCTCCCTCTTTTTCTCAGCCTCTTTACTTTCCATCATTTGGTCTTCTATATCACTGATTCTCTCTTCTGCCTCATTTATCCTAGCAGTTAGTGCCCCCATTTTTTATTGTACCTCATCAATAGCCTTTTTGATTTCGACTTGGTTAGATTTTAGTTCTTTTATTTCTCCAGAAAGGGTTTCTCTAATAACTTCCACGCTTTTTTCAAGCCCCGCTAGTATCTTTAAAGTCATGATTCTGAACTCTAGGTCCGACATCGTACTAATGTCCATATTGAGTAGGTCCCTGGCTGACGGTACTACCTCTTGTTCTTTTTGCTGAGGTGATTTCTTTCGTCTTGTCATTTTGTCCAGAGGAGAATAGATGAATGAGAGAACAAAATGCTAACCGGTTTACAACGTCCCCAGCAAATATACTGTATACAAATCAGAAAAGACCTGAAACCAGGGGAAAAGAAAGGGAAAGAAAGAAAAAAGAAAGAGGAAAAAAAAAAGAAAAAAAAAGATAAAAACAAAAACAGAACAATACAAAAAAAGCAGAATGTGATCAAATATGATCAGGCTAGTGCATAGATCAGTGCCACACAATAGATTTTGGGCGTATTTTGGTCTGTTAGAAAAAAGTGCCTCCTAAAATTTTAAAGGAAGAAAGACTTACATGTACAAAATAAGGGTTGATACAATGAAGGGATAGAAGATGACTGTAAAGATGAAAATTATAAAAGATTTTATAAGAAGACTTGATAAGATAAGAAGTTGTTTGAAAAAAGAAAGAAGATTTAAAAGAAAGAAAAAGGAAAAAAAGCGAGAGAATGTGATCAGGCAGGAGACTAGAACAGAACCGTACACTAGTGATTTAGGGTATATTTTTTCTGTTAGAAGAAACTGTATCTCAAAATTTTAAAGAGAGAACAACTTATATATATATGCCAAAAATAAGGGTAACTACTATGAAGGGATAAAATATGACTCTAAAAATGAAAAATAAAAAATGGTTTTTTTTTTAAAAAGAGATTGATAAGATTTTGGTTGAAAAAGGGAAAAAGAAGAAAAAGAAAAGAAACAGTTAACAAAAATTAACTTTGATGAACTAATGAATCATGGTAAAAAAAAAAGCCATGAATTCTCTGTGCAGTATTCCCCTAGGGCTGGAGTTCTCCCGTTCTCCTTGATCGGTAAACTTGGTCTTGGCTTGCTGGCTGTTCGTGCTGATCTTCTGGGGGAGGGGCCTGTTGCCGTGGTTCCCAAATGTCTTTGCCGGAGGCGGAATTGCCCCGCCCTTGTCAGTCCGGGCTAAGCAAGCTGCTCGGGTTTGATCTCAGGAGCTTTTGTTCCCTGCAAGCTCTCCGTACAGCCTTGGAGGACCAGGGCGAAAATGGTGGCCTCCCAAACTCCACCCGGAGGAGCTGAGAACTCGGGGCGCGCTCCTCAGTGCGCCCCCAGAGAAAAGCAGTCACTCCCTTGTCCCTGGTCTCTGGCCGCACTCCGTGCTCACCCGGCCTGTGACCGAGTGTTTCTATCTCTGGCACCCAACCCCGTGTGGAGTCTCCAAACCCAGCAGATCCCTGCTGTGCGTTCCCGCGCCACTCCTCCCGGGGGAGGAAGGGGAGTCTCCCCGGATCTGCCGCCTGTTGGGTCCCTGGTGGAGGAGCAGTGGCCCGACTGGGCTGCGGATCACAGTTTATGGCCACCCCGAGCTGCGAGCCCGCGCCTTGGCTCCGTCTCTGCAGCCGGCTTCCCCGCTCCGATACCTGGGAGCTCTGGCGCACTCAGGCTCCCCCGGTCTTTCTGTGACCCCAAGAGTCCTGAGACCCCACTGTCCCCGAGGGTTCCACCCCCGCTTAGCCACTGGAGCGACGTCCCTCAGCGGAGCCGGCTTCTAAAAGTTCCGATTTTGTGCTCGGCGGCTCTAGCACTTGCCAGAAGCAGCCGGCGGAGGCCCCTCCCCCGCCGTCTATCCTCCCGAATATCGCCTCGGATTCACTTCTCCGCACGTCCTACCTTCCAGTCAGTGGTCGCTTCTCTGTTCAGATAGTTGTTGCTAGTCTCCTCTTTGATCTCCTGTTGAGTTCGTAGGTGTTCAGAATGGTTTGATCCCTATTCAGCTAACTTCCTGAGACCAGACGAAATCTAGTTCTCCTACTCCTCCGCCATCTTGCTCCGCCCCTCCGTTAAACTACATTTTTAATTTTAGTCCTCAGAAAGGCAGTTCAATTATTGTGGAGTATTTGGTACAAGACAAATTAGCAGTACTATATCCATTAGGCCACATTATATTTCTTTTCTTTTCTCTTTTTTCCTCTTTTCTTTTTTTCTTTTCTTCAGTTAGGCTTTTTAGGGTACATCATTCATTTTTGGTATAATGTTCAGTGATTCATTAGTTGCAAATAACACCCAGTGTTCGTCACTGCAGGTGCCCTCCTTAATGCCCATCACCCAGTTATCCCATCCCCCACCCACCTCCCTTTTTGTAACCTTCAAAAACTAATGATGCAAAACTAAGGATATATTTTATGGTGACTAACATAATGTAATAAAATAAAATAAAAATAAAAAAATAAAGTGCTTCTAAGAAGGTAAAGAAAAACTAATGGGGTACTATATGTTGGCTAATTGAACATAATTTAAAAAATAGGGTAGCTTTTTAAAATTTAAAACAAAATCAGTAATTTGGCCATAAATCTTGAAAAATCAATACCATTTGGTAATTCCCATAGGAAGATGATAATGTTAAAGAAAACCAAACCAAACAGAATATGTGTTTAATTTGCTTTGATTGACTTAATGACATATTGAAGATATTTTAAAACTTTTAAACATCATTACTCTTTGCTGAGTTTTTAATATTGAAAGAAAAATTGGTCCATATCCTTTAATTTATCACTCTTAGTGGTGGATAATAACGTTGATGAATCATGGGTGGGAGAGACTCTCAAGTAATAACAGTAGAGGTAGGCTTCTCTTCTTCCTCTGCTTTTTTAACTGCTAAAACCAGTTAAAAGTGTACATATAGTGGGAATAACTTGTAAAATTGTGATATATAGAATGCCAGATAATGAGATTTCTTAAAGGGAACAATTAGGTGAAGTAGTATTAGAACATCTAATAGCTGAAGCAGAAAGAACTAGGCTCTGAAAATAACATGATTCATCCAAGGGGTGTTCTAAGGAATTGTCTGAACAAATTATTGCTAAAAATCATTGATTGGTACATGTTAATTTTGCTTTTAAGACTTCATGTAACATGAATATTTGTCATTAGGGATATTATAAAAATAAACTTATGTATGATTTCTTCAATTAATAATATTAATATATGATATTTTTCTTGAAATCACTTGACCGATTTATTACACACATCACTCTCCCCCACCACTACTTGAAATAAATCTACTTTGCATATTCTACTTCAGAGTGAAAGACATGTTCAGTCGAAGCTGGTCAGCTTATAGATAGGGACAGTGGTCTAGGG
The DNA here is from genome assembly GCF_037043125.1 of Eumetopias jubatus. Taxonomy (NCBI): domain Eukaryota; kingdom Metazoa; phylum Chordata; class Mammalia; order Carnivora; family Otariidae; genus Eumetopias; species Eumetopias jubatus. Next base: position 148,226,602 of record NW_028274812.1, read on the forward strand.
AAATTTATTTTAAAGTGGTATCTTAGAAACTCATTACATTTGTATAATTCAGATATTAGTTGTAGTTTTTCACCTCTTTTAAGATCTAGATGTAATTGATCTAGATCTTATTAAATGGATTATAAAACTAAGAAAATAGATGTGCAGGATTTCCCCTAGGCTCCTATGTGCATTTCCATTATGTAGTCTGCTGTGCTTGGATTCCCTCTCTGCAGATTTTGTTTTCTTCTCTCATCTTCCTTTTAATCTCTCACTGGACATGAACACTGATAGAAGGTACACTCCCATGTCCTTGAACCTATCCACAAGCAAGGCTCATGTATGTAACAGAATTTTTATTAAATACTACATAATTAAAAAGACATTTTAATATTAAATCATGTGATGGGATCACTTCACATATCACACAAACTTTACAGAATGTGAAAACACAGACTCCTCCTGCCTCCCTGGAAATCTTACCATTTGGAATACCTCATGTAGCACTCCAATCTTTCAACATATAAATGTCTATCAAGGTATAATTTACATACAATAAAATCCATCCACTTAAAATGTACATTTCCATGAGTTTTGACAAGTGTATAGTTAAACCTGTTGTGTCTTGTGCTGTTAATTTTAGCTGTTCTGACAGGTGTGAGGTAGTATCGTCCTGGTTTTGATTTATATTTCCCCAATGATGAGTGAGGTTGAGCATCTTTTCATGTTTCTGTCAGCCATATGGATGCCCTCTTTAGAAAAGTGTCTATTCATGTCTTCTGCCCATTTCTTGACTGTTCTTGACTGGATCATTTGGGGTTTTTTGAGTTGAGTTTAATAAGTTCTTTAAAGATTTTGGATACTAACCCTTTATCAGATATGTCGTTTGCAAATATCGTCTCCTATAGCCTAGGCTGCCTTTTAGTTTTGTTGATTGTTTCCTTGGCTGTGCAGAAGCTTTTTATTTTGATGAAGTCCTAATAGTTTATTTTTGCTTTTTTTCCCTTGCCTAGTAAGAAGTTGCTACAGTTGAGGTCAAAGAGGTTGCTGCCTATGTTCTCCTCTAGGATTTTGATGGATTCCTGTTTCACATTAAGTTCTTTGCTCCATTTTGAGATTATCTTTGTGTATGGTGTAAGGAAGTGATACAGTTTTATTCTTCTGCATGTTACTGTCCCGTTTTCCAAACACCATTTGTTGAAGAGACTGTCATTTTTCCCTTGGGTATTCTTTCCTGCTTTTTCGAAGATTAGTTGAACATAGACTTGTGGGTCCATTTCTGGGTTGTGTATTCTGTTCCTTTATTCTATACATCTGGTTTTTTTTGCCAGTACTCTACTGCCTTGATCTCTACAGCTCTGTAATGTAGATTGAAATCCAGAACTGTGATGCCTCCAATTTTGTTTTTCTTTTTCAAGGTTGCTTTGGCTGTTCAGGGTCTTGTCTAGTTCCATACAAATTTTAGGATTGTTTGTTCTAGTTCTGTGAAAACTGCTGGTGGTATTTTGATAGAGATTGCATTAAATGTGTAGATTGCTTTGGGTAGTATAGACATTTTAACTATGTTTGTTCTTCCAATCCATGAGCATGGAATGTTTTTCTATTTCTTTGTGTCCTCCTCAGTTTCTTTCATAAATGTTCCATAATTTTCAGAGTACAGATCTTTTATCTCTTTACATAAGTTTATTCCTATGTATGTTATCATTTTTGATGCAATTGCAAATGGGATTAATTCCTCAATTTCCTTTTCTGCTTCCTTGTTATTGGTGTATAGAACTGCAACAGATTTCAGCACATTGATTTTATATCCTGCAACTTTGCTGAATTCATATATTAATTTGAGCAATTTTTTGTAGAGTCTTCTGGGTTTTCTACATAGAGTATCTTGTCATCTGCAAATAATGAAAGTTTGACTTCTTGCCGATTTGGATGACTTTATTTCCTTAAGTCTTTTTTTTATCAAAGATTTTTATTTATTTATTTGACAGAGAGAGACACATCGAGAGTGGGAACACAAACAGCGAGAGTGGGAGAGGGAGAAGCAGGCTTTCTACTGAGGAGAGAGCCCGATGTGAGGCTCAATCCCAGGACCCTGGGATCATGACCTGAGCCGAAGGCATACACTTAATGACTGAGCCACCCAGGTGCCCTAAGGATGCCTTTTATTTCTTTTTTGTTGTCTTATTGTTGAGGCTAAGTATCCAGTACTATATTAAATAGTCATGGTGAGAGTGGAAATCCTTCTCTTGTTCCCGACAAGGAAAGACTCTCAGTTTTTCACCTTTGAAGATGATATTAGGTGTGGATCAGAAATAATTGATATAGAAATAAAAAACAAATGAATGAAAACAGATTAATGAAACTAAGAGCTCATTTGTTGAAAGATTTAATAAAATTGATAAATCCCTAGCCAGACTCATCAGAAAGAAAAGAGAAAGGACTTTTGTTTTTTAATGGTGTCTTTCAAAGAATAAGTTTTTAAGTCCTCTGTCCATTTTTTAATAGAGCTGTTTTTCTGACTATTGAGGAGTTTCTACACATTTTCAAGATAAACCTCTTATCAGATATCCAGTTTACAAATATTTTCTCTCATTCAGTAGGTTGCCTATTCACTTTGTTGACTAGATTGTCTCCAAAAAGTACATACAATAGGCAAACAGGTATATAAAATGATGCTCAAATTCACTAACCATCAAGGGAATGCAAAACAAAAACATGATAATATACTTCATATCTGTCAGGGTAGTCATTATCAAAAGAAAACAGAACAACAGAATGTAGAGGGGAGAGGAAAAGATGACGGAGGAATGGGGGGCACTATTCCAACTGATCCCCTGAATTGAGCTGGATATCTACCAGACCACTCTGAACACCCACGAAATCAGCCTGAGATGTAAGAAGATATATCTGGATCTCTACAAAGAGAATATTGCAGGCAATTGGTTTCAAGACATGAAGCAGGGAACTGTAATTCCGTGGGCAGATAGAGGAAGATAAACGGAAGGGGAAGCGAGTTGTGGGGACATTGCACTACCCGTGAGTGAAAGCCTCCCACACTGGGGACTGGCCACAGACTCGCAGACTGGTAGCGGTGGGGAAAGGACTTTAGGGCAGCACCCTGGACTGAACCCTGGAGCACTGGGCCATGCATGCGAACTGGGGGTGGCTGTTGGTTTTAGAAACACAAAGGGCAGAGATATGCCTCCGTACCCTGACCTGGAGGCAAGGACTGGGAGCCCTGCTGAGAGGAGCACAACCCAGGACACTATACTTTATAGCGGCACAGACAGAAATGGAGATAGTGCAGCCTGGAGAGCTCACTGAAGAACAGACTGCAATCTCTCTGCTCTGAGGCAGAGGGTTGGAAATGGTCTCTTCTGCTCTGGCTCTCAGAAAGCCACCTGGGAAACCTGCCAGAGAACAAAAGCCCCAAAAAACTGCTTTTCACTGAGCCCATCCTGGCCCCACAGGGGGCAGGGCAACTCTGCCCAAACAGGGTTGCCTGAGTAACAGCACAGCAGGCCCCTCCCCCAGAAAACAGGCTGGGAGAACAAGAGGCTGACACCCTAAGGCTCCTATAAAACAGGTGCGTCTTGCTTGGGTTGTGGTCAATAATTTAGACTCTATACACTCCCTCAACCACCCCTCAACAGAATGACTAGGAGGAGGAACCCCCAAATAGGAAAGACTCAGAGACTGTGACTTCTGCCACAGGTTCACAAATGGATACAGATATAACCAAGATATCAGAGATGGAATTCAGGCTAGCAATCGTGAAGACGATAGCTAGAATGGAGAAATTGATTAATGGCAACAGAGATTCTCTAAGAGCAGAAATGAAAGCTGAACTGGCAGAGCTTAAAAATGCTATCAGTGAGACCCAATCTAATCTAGATACTCTAATAGGTAGGGTAAATGAGGCAGAAGAATGAATTAATGATCTAGAAGGCCAAATGATAGACTAGAAAAGAAGGAAAAAGAGGAGGCCTGGGAGAAACAGCTCAGAATCCATGAAAACAGAATTAGAGAAATAAGTGATGCCATAAAACGTTCCAAAGTCAGGATTATTGGGATCCCTGAGGGGGTGGAGAGAAAATCTAGAAGATATATTTGAGCAAACCGTAGCTGAGAACTTCCCTAATCTGGGGAATGAAACAAACATTTGTGTCCTAGAGGCAGAGAGGACCCCACCCCCCAAGATCAAGGAAAACGGACTAACATGACATAATAAAATTAAATTACATTAAAAAAAAAAAAAACAGAAAATAGACCAATGCCTCGGCATGTAATAGTAAAACTTGCAAATCTTGGAACCAAGGAAACCATCTTAAGGGCAGTTAGGGGGAAGGGATTGCCTATGTACAGAGGAAGGAACGTCAGAATAACGTCAGACCTATCCACAGAGACCTGGCAAGCCAGAAAGGGCTGGCAAAACATATTCAGGGGACTAAATGAGACAAACATGCAGCCAAGACTACTTTATCTGGCAAGGCCATCATTTAGAATGGATGGAGAAATGCAGAGCTTCCAAGACCGGCAGAAACTGAAAGAATATGTGACCACTAAGCCGGCCCTGCAAGAAATATTAAGGGGGGTTCTATAAAAAGAGAAAGACTCTGAGAGTGATATAGAACAGAAATTTACAGAGACAATCTATAGAAACAAGGACTTCACAGACAACATGATAACAATAAATTCATATCTTTCAGTAATCACTCTCAAAGTGAATGGCCTAAATGTTCCCATGAAACGGCACAGGGTTACAGATTGGGATAAAAAGACAGGACCCATTCCATCCATATGCTGTCTACAAGAGACTCATTTTGAACCTAAAGATATATCCGGACTGAAAGTGAAGGGATAGAGATCCATCTTCCATGCCAACAGACCTCAAAAAAAGCTGGGGTAACAATTCTTATATCCCAACAAATTAGATTTTTAGCTAAAGACTGTAGTTAGAGACACAGAAGGACACTATATCATTCTTAAAGGGTCTACCCCACAAGAAGATGTAACAATTGTAAATATCTATGCCCCCAACATGGGAGCAGCCATCTACATCAGCCAACTGTTAACCAAAATAAAGAGTCATATTGATAATAATGCGTTATTTGTAGGAGACCTCAATACTCCACTCTAAGCAATAGATAGACCATCTAAGCAGAAAATCAACAAAGAAACAAGAGCTTTGAATGACACAGTGGACCAGATGGACCTCATAGATAGATACGGAACATTCCCCCCTAAAACAACAGAATACTCATTCTTCTCAAGCGCACACAGAACTTTCTCCAGAATAGACCACATACAGGGTCACAAAGCAGATCTCAACTAATACAAAAAGATTGAGATTATTCTCTGCATATTCTCAGACCATAATGTTTTAAAACTGGAACTCAATCACAAGAAAAGTTTGGAAGAAATTCAAACACTTGGAAGCTAAAGACCACTCTGCTCAAGAATGTTTGGGTCAACCAGGAAATCCAAGAAGAACTTAAACAATTCATAGAAACCAATGAGAACGAAAATACATCAGTCCAAAACCTATGGGATACTGCAAAGGTAGTCCTAAGGGGGAAATACATAGCCATCCAAGCCTCACTCAAAAAAATAGAAAAATCCCGAATTCACCAACTAACTCTACACCTTAAAGAACTCGACAAAAAGCAACAAATGAAGCCTAAGCTATGTATTAGAAGAGAAATAATTAAGATTAGAGCAGAGATCAATAAATTAGAAACAGGAAACACAGTAGATCAGATCAATGAAACTAGAAGCTGGTTCTGTGAAAGAATTACTAAGATTGATAAACCACTGGCCAGATTTATCCAAAAGAATAGAGAAAGGACCCAAATTAATAAAATTATGAATGAAAGGGGAGAGATCATGAGTAACACCAAGGAAATAGAAACAATTATTAGAAATTATTACCAACAACTCTATGCCAATAAATTAAGCAATGTGGAAGAAATGGATGCCTTCCTGGAAACCTATAAACTCCCAAGACTGAAACAGGAAGAAATTGACAACCTGAATAGACTAATAACTGGTAGAGATTGAAGCAGTGATCAAAAACCTCCCAAAAAACAAGAGTCCAGGACCCGATGGATGCCTTGGGGAATTCTACCAAACATTCAAAGAAGAAATAATACCTATTTTCCTGAAGCTGGGTTTCAAAAAATAGAAACAGAAGGCAAGTTTCCAGACTCATTCTATGAGGCCAGCATTACCTTAATCCCCAAACCAGGCAAAGACCCCATCAAAAAGGAGAATTTTCAGACTGATATCCCTGACGAATATGGATTCCAAAATTCTCAACAAAATCCTAGCTAATAGGATTGAACACTACATTAAAAGGATCATCCACCTCAAACAAGTGGGCTTTATCCCTGGGATGCAAGGGTGGTTCAACATTCGCAAATCAAAGTGATAGAACACATTAATAAAAGGAGAGAGAAGAACCATATGGTCCTCTCAATTGATGCAGAAAAAGCATTTGAGAAAATACAGCATCCTTTCCTGATTAAAACTCTTCAGAGTATAAGGATAGAGGGAACATTCCTCAAGTTCATAAGAACCGTCTTTGAAAAACCCACAGCGAATATCATCCTCAATGGGGAAAAGTGGAGAGCATTTCCCTTAAGATCAGGAACACATCAAGGATGCCCACTCTCACCACTATTGTTCAACATAGTACTAGAAGTCCTAGCAACAGCAATCAGACAACAAAAAGAAATAGAAGGCATTCTAATAGGGAAGGAAGAAGTCAAACTCTCTCTCTTTGCAGATGACATGATACTCTATGTGGAAACCCAAAAGACTCCCCCCCCCCAAATTACTAGAACTCATACAGCAATTCAGTATTGTGGCAGGATACAAAATCAATGCACAGAAGTCAGTTGCTTCCTTATACACTAACAACGCAACTGTAGAAAGAGAAATTAGAGAATCGATTCCATTTACAATACTACCCAAAACCATAAGATACCTCGGAATAAACCTAACCAAAGAGGTAAATGATCCATACTGTAGAAACTACAAAACACTCATGAAAGATTATGAAGAAGACACAAAAAGATGGAAAAATATTCCATGCTCATGGATTGGAAGAATAAACATTGTTAAGATGTTTATGCTGCCCAGAGCAATCCATACCTTCAACACCATCCAGATCAAAATTCTAATGACGTTTTTCAAGGTCCTGGAACAAACAATCCTAAAATTTGTATGAAATCGGAAAAGACAATAACTAACCAAGGAAACGTTGAAAAAGGAAAACAAAGCTGGGGGCATCACACTGCCTGATTTCAGGCTATATTACAAAGCCGTGATTACCAAGACAGCATGGAACTGGCACAAAAACAGACATATAGACTAATGGAAAATAACAGAGAGCCCAGATACAGAACTCCAACTCTATGGTTCACTTATTTTGACAAATCAGGAAAAAATATGCAACAGAAAAAAGACAGTCTCTTCAATAAATGGTGCTTGGAAAATTGGACAGGTACATGCAGAAGAATGAAACTTGACCATTCTCTAACACCATACACAAAGATAAACTCTAAATAGGTGAAAGACCTCGATGTGACACAGGAATCCATCAAAATCCTAAAGAAGAACATAGGCAGTAACCTCTTTGACATCAGCCACAGCCACTTCTTCCAAGATGCATCTCCAAAGGTAAGTGAAACCAAAGTGAAAAGGAACTTTTGGGACTTCATCAAGATAAAAAGCTTCTGCACAGCAAAGGAAACAGTCAATAAAACAACAAAGCAACCCACAGAATGGGATAAGATATTTGCAAATGACACTACAGATAAAGGGCTGATATCCAAGTTCTAGAAAGAACTTCTGAAACTCAACACCCAAAATACAAATGATCAAGTCAAAAAATGGGCCGAAGACATGAACAGACACTTCTCTGAGGAAGATATACAAATGGCTAACAGACACATGAAAAAATGTTCATCATCATTAGCCATCAGGGAAATTCAAATCAAAACCACATTGAGATACCACCTTACGCCAGTTAGAATGGCAAAAAAAGACAAGGCAAGAAACAACAAATGTTGGAGAGGTTGTGGAGGAAGGGGAACCCCCTTACACTGTTGGTTAGAATGCAAGTTGGTACAGCCACTTTGGAAAACAGTGTGGAGGTTCCTCAGAAAATTAAAAATAGAGCTACCCTACGACCCAGCAATTGCACTACTGGGTATTTACCCCAAAATACACAGATGTAGTGAGAAGAATGTCCTCCACACATGTCCTCCACAGATGGAGGACTTTAGGAGAAGGAAGGGGAAAATGAAGGGGTGAAATCGGAGGGGGAGATGAACCACGAGAGTCTATGGACTCTGAGAAACAAACTGAATGTTTTAGAGTGGAAGGGTTGTGGAGGGATTGGTTAGCCCAGTGATGGATATTAAGGAGGACACGTACTGCATGGAGCACTGGGTGTTATACAAAAACAATGAATCATGGAACACTACATCAAAAACTAACGATGTACTCTATGGTTACTAACATAACATAATAAAATAAATTAAGTAAAAAAAAAAAGAATAGTCCTTAATCCACATTGAGTGTAGACCACCCCAAATTTTAAAGGCTTAGTACCAAGAAAAGAATTTTAACAATTTCAATTTTCATGACAATTACATGAGTAAATGATAGGATTTGGGATGTACTTGGTTAAATAGAGTATCTTATTAAAATTAATTTCAACTGTGGAAAAAAAACAATATAACAAGTGTTGGTGAGGACATACAGAAAATAAAACCCATATGCACTGTTAGTAGGAATGTAAAGTGGTGCAGCCAATGTGGAAAACAGTATGGAGGTTTATCAAAAAATTAAAAATTAGAACTATGATATGATCCAGCAGTTCCACTTCTGGGTATTTATGTAAAAGACGTGAAAACAGGATCTTGAACAGATATTTGCCTCCCCAATTCATTGCAGCATTAATCACAATTACTGAATATGTGGAAACAAATTAAATGTCCATCAACAGATGAATGGATAAATAAACTATGGTACATATATATACACAATGAAATATTCCATGTTAAAAATTTTTTAAATTCTGTCATATGGTAAAACATAGATGAAACTTGAGGACATTATGCTAAGTGAAATAAGCCAGTCACAGAAGGACAAATACTGCATGATTACATTTATTATATAAGGTATCTAAAGTAGTCAAACTTATTGAAGCAGAAAGTAGAATGGTGATTGCCAGGGTCTGGGGGGATGGGAAAATGTAGTGTTGCTATTCAATGGGTATAAAAGTTTCAGTTATGCAAGACGCAAAAGTGCAAAAATTCTAGAGATCCTCTGTACAAAACTGTGCTTATATTTAACAATACTGTACTGAACACATAAAATGATGTAAGAGGGTAAAAAAAAAGTTTTTAACCTTAATGAAATAAAATGTATTATTTCTACAAAGAAGCCTGCTGACATTTTGACTGCATTGAATTTATAGAACAATTTGAGGAGAAGTGTCATCTTGACAATATTGAGAATTCTGATCTAAGAACATGGTATATATCTCCAATTATTTACATCTTAATTTCTCTCAGAAGCATTTGAAGTTTGTATCATATAGATCTTGTACATATTTTGCTAAATTCATCCCTGGCTTTGATGCCATTGTATCCAAATGCCACTGTAAATAGCATAAAAATAAAATTGAGGGTTTTTTTTTTTTAATAATGACCTTGTATCCTATGAGTGTGCTACATGCACAGTTTGTTTTGGGTAGCTTTTAAATAGACTACTTAGGATTTTCCATGTACATGATTATGCCATTCACAAATAAAGACTTCTAGTTCTACCTCTCCAATTGTTAGGCCTTTTATTTCCCTGTCTTGCCCTGTTGCACTGCCTATGAACTCCAGGTTAAAAACAAATGTAAGAGGGGCGCCTGGGTGGCTCAGTTGGTTGGGCAACTGCCTTCGGCTCAGGTCATGATCCTGGAGTCCCGGGATCGAGTCCCACATTGGACTCCCTGCTCGGCAGGGAGTCTGCTTCTCCCTCTGACCCTCTTCCCTCTCATGCTCTCTATCTCTCATTCTCTCTCTCCCTCAAATAAATAAATAAAATCTTTAAAAAAAATAATAAATAAAAATTAAAAAAAAAGAGCACATACTCAAAAAAAAAAAAAAAACAAATGTAAGAATTGGGAACAGAAATTCTTGCCTTGTTTGTGGTCTCAAGGGAAAAGTATTCGGACTTTTACTAATAATTATGTTGTTAGCTGTATTTTCTTCATGTCCTCCATCAAGTTTAGGAAGTTTTTTTCTATTCTTGGCTTGCTGAGAGTGTTTATCATGAAAGTGTGTGAAATTTTGTCCAGTGCTTTTTCTGCATTTCTTGAGGTGATCTGACAGTTTTTCTTCTTTATTCTATTAAATGGTGAGATTCACTGATTGATTTTCATAAGTTAAACTAACTTTGCCTCCTGGGGAAAAAAATCCAACTTGATCATGGCTCACTGTCCTTTCAGCATCATGCTGGGTTTCATTTGCTGATCTTTCAGTAAGAATTTTTTTGTCTATAATCACCAGTGATGTTAAGTAGTATATATATTTTTTCATGATGCCCTTGTCTAGGTTCTGTACCAATTTAATACTGGCTTCATTACATGACTTGGGAAGAAATCATTTCTCTATTTTCTGAAAGAGTTTATTTAGCATTGATAACAGCACCATGCTGTTTTGATTATTAATGCTTTGTAGAATAAGTTGAAATCTGGAATTGTGTTATCTCCAGTTTTGTTTTTCTTTTTTAAGATTGTTTCAGCTATTTTTGGTCTTTTGTGGTTCCATACAAATTTTAAGATTGCTTTTTCTCATTCTGTGAAAAATATTTTTGGTATTTTTATAGGGATTGCATGAAATGCAGATTGATTTGGGTAGTGTGGACATTTTAACAATATTTGTTTTTCCAATCCATGAACATGGAGTTTCTTTCCATTTGTTTGTGTCATCTTCAATTTCTTCCATCCTGTTTTGTAAATAGTTTTCAGAGTACAGGTCTTTCATCTCCTTGGTTAAGTTTACTCCTAGGTATCTTATGGGTTTTGGTGTAATTGTAAATGGGATTGTTTCCTTAATTTCTCTTTCTGCTGCTTTATTATTAGTGTATAGAAATGCAACATATTTCTGTACATTGATTTTGTATCCTACAACCTTTCTGAATTTATGTATCAGTTCTAGTATTGTTTTGGTGGAGTCTTTCAGGTTTGCTCTGTAGAAGATCCTTTCATCTGCAGATAATATTTTACTACTTCCTCACCAATTTGGATGTCTTTTTGTCTTCTTTTTGTTGTCTGATTGCTAGATCTTTCAGTCCTATGTTAAATAAAAGTGGTGAGAGTGGACATCTTTGTCTTGTTCCTGACCTTGGGAGAAAACTGTCCATTTTTCCCCATTGAGTATGACGTTAGCTGTGGGTTTTTCATATATGGCCTTTGTTATTTTGAGGTACATTCCCTTCAGACCTACTTTGTTGAGAGTTTTTATCATGAACATATGTCGTACTTTGTCAAACGCTTTGTCTTCATCTATTGAAATGATCATATGGTTTTTATTCTCTCCCTTATTCATATGATGTATCACGTTGATTGATTTGTGAATACTGAGCCATCCTTGCATCCCAGGAATAAGTCCCACTTGGCTGTGGTGAATGATTTTTTAAAGTATTGCTGGATTTGGTTTTCTTATATTTTGTTGAGGATTTTTACATCTATATGTATCAAAGATATTGGCTGTAGTTCTCTTTTTTGGTAGTGTCTTTATCTGGTTTTGGCATCAGGGCAATGCTGGCCTCATAGAATGAATTTGGAAGTCTTCCTTCCTCTTCTCTTTTTTGGAATAGTTTGAGAAGAATTAGGTATTAGGTCTTCTTTAAATGTTTAGTAGAATTCATCTGTGAAGTCATCTGGTCCTGGACATTTGTTTATTGGGAGTGTTTTGATTACTGATTTAATTTGTTTGCTGGTAAGCAATCTGCTCAAATTTTCTGTTTCTTCCTGTTTCAGTTTTCTCTCCCCTTTCTGTGCCCATGGCATCCCTCCCTCCCACAGGCAGTCCTGTGGGTCTGGTTAGCTCCAAGTGTGTCTCTCCCCTCTCTACCCTCTTCGATTCAGCTTCTTCTCTACATTTAGTTGTTGAGTTTGTTCCACCAGTCTTCAGGTCCTTTTCTGGCTTATTTATACTGATGTAAATATTATCTAGTTGTATCTGTGGGACAAGGTGAGCTTAAGGTCCTCCTTCTCTGGCGTCTTCCCAGAAGTCTAATGATCAACTTAAATAACCAATTTATTTTTGTCAACTTGACCTTATAGGATCTAGGCCATATGTGAACCTAGTAAGCTAATAAATGACCAGGCAAAATCTTAGAGAACAGGCAATGGTATAATTTTTGAAATAGCCTTCTAATTTTCATCTGTTTTTTCCCCTTTTATGTTAACATTTATCCTGGTGAGATAAGAGTGAACAGCCTCTGGCATCCGAGTGACCCCAAGCTGTGTTCTATCCCAGCCGCAGTGGTGCTGCCATACCTTACATTGCTGGTGTGCGTTCTTGCCTTTGGTGTGTGTTGTTCTCCTGACACCTCACAAAGTTGAAGGAAAGGAAATCATATCAACAATAAATAAACACCAGTGCCTGGAGCTCAGCTACGGCTGACATCCCATCCCTGATGGTTCAGTTTATGATCTGTGTTAATTCACGTTCTTCTTAAATAAAACACTCCATTAACCAGAACCCTACAGTGATGAACTAATACCACTTGTCCCTTCTGGTCTCTTATTCATGACTTGTGCCCTGTGGTCTATGATGGTTTTACAATTAAAATGTTTTACATTGGTTTCTTATCTTTGAGGGGGACTATGGAGTCAGAGCCCATATTTCTGCCAGAAGTTACTTTGTTTTGTTTTTTTAAATATAATTTTATTTTATTATGTTATGTTAGTCACCATACAATACATCATTAGTTTCTGATATAGTGACTTTGAAAGTCACATACTGCCAGTATGTTTCATCTCTCAAGTGTGTTGAAGGAAAACCAAAAAGTTGAGAACTGTTGCTTAAGAAATAACTTGCTGTAATTAAATCGTTTTATAACATCCATGTTTTCCCAACGAGTTCATAATATTGCACATAAAAACTTTAACATCTGGTAGCACCCAGTAGATTGGCAGAGGCAAAAAATTCTCCTACAAATCTGGTGACTAAGCATGAAGAATATTGGACAGTCTGTTAACAGCCCAGGTGGTTAAACATTTCCCAGATTTTGGTGATGGAATTCTGCTAGCACTGTATCACTGGTTAACTCTTCTCCGATAAAGTAGAGAAATTTAAACTACAAATATATAAGTAGTTGATAATATTTTATATTTAAATATTTATTATTTAAATAATTTTTAATATACATTACAGTGAGCTGAAATTATACACGCCAAGCTCATGATAGTGGTTATCTCTGGGTTGGGTGTCTGGTTAGAAAATGGGAGTTAAAGAGGATATGGGCTTTATCTGTGATATTTTATGTGTTAAAGTGTTGGAAATAAATATGATAAAAGTAATAGTTGATGATTCTTAGTGGGAATGCAAGTCTTTTGTTTCTAATACTTTTAATATCTAAAATGAGGAATAACAAAGAAATAATGTAGAATTGTTTAAAATATCAGCTCAAATTAAAATTCAATATAACAGTAATAGCAGCTTACATGTATTGACTGATTATATTAAGTCCTGTGGGAAATGTTTATGTATTTTCATTATTGAGTTATCAGAATAATAGAGATAGTTTCTCATACTTCTCTAAAATAGAAAAGGAAATAACGGATTGGTCCCTAAAAATTACAATTTAAAAAATTTAATTTTGGCCCTTTTACGAAGATGGCGCCGAAGGCTAAGAAGGAAGCCCCTGCCCCTCCCAAAGCCGAAGCCAAAGCAAAGGCTTTGAAGGCCAAGAAAGCGGTGCTGAAAGGCGTCCACAGTCACACAAAAAAAGAAAATCCGCACGTCACCTACGTTCCGACGACCCAAGACACTGCGTCTGCGGAGGCAGCCCAAATATCCTTGAAAGAGCGCCCCCAGGAGAAACAAACTTGATCACTATGCCACCATCAAGTTCCCCTGACCACTGAGTCAGCCATGAAGAAATTAGAAGACAACAACACACTTGTGTTCATTGTGGATGTCAAGGCCAATAAGCACCAGATCAAACAGGCTGTGACGAAGCTCTACGACATTGACGTGGCCAAGATCAACACCTTGATCAGGCCTGATGGAGAGAAGAAGGCATATGTTCGACCGGCTCCTGACTATGATGCTTTGGATGTTGCCAACAAAATTGGAATCATCTAAACTGAGTCCAGCTGGCTAAATCTAAATTAAATTTTTTTCACCAAAAAAAAAAATTTAATTTTGGGGTGCCTGGGCGGCTCACATGGTTAAGCACGTGCCTTCAGCCCAGGTCATGATATCCAGGTCCTGGGATCGAGCCCCACGTTGGGCTCCCTGCTCAGCGGGGAGTGTGCTTCTCCATCTCCCTCTGCCTATCTCTCTGCTTTTATGCTCTCTCCCCCCCCCGCCAAACGAATAAAAAAATAACAATTTAAATTTAAATTTATCATAATAGATGATTTTCATACCAAGATTTTCTTTGGTACAAAATGAAACATATTAGCTAGAAACAATAGAAAATTCAAAAATATTCATTAATCTATTAACTCATGATATAATTTTTATATATTTTTATGTATTACATTAAAAAATTTTTTTTCATTATGTTTTGTTAGTCACCATACAGTACTTCAATAGTTTTTGAGGTAGTGTTCCATTATTCATTGTTTGCATATAACCCCAGTGAAAACCAAATATGGTAGCATCACAGTTCTGGACTTCAAGCTCTATTACAAAGCTGTGAGCATCAAGACTGTATGGTATGGGCACAAAAACAGACACAGAGATCAACAGAACAGAATACACAACCCAGAAATAACCCTCAACGCTATGGGCAACTAATCTCAGACAAAGCAGGAAAGAATATCCAATGGAAAAAAGTGTCTTCAACATACGGTGCTGGGAAAATTGGACAGCCACACACAGAAGAATGAAACTGGACCACTTTCTTACACCATACACATGCACAAAAAAAAATTCAAAATGGATGAGATATCTAAATGGAGACAGGAATCCAACAAAATTCTGGAGGAAAACAGAGGCAGCAGCCTCTTTGACCTTGGCTGCAGCAAATTCTTGCTAGACATGTCTCCAGTGGCAAGGGAAGCAAGGGCAAAAATGAACTATTGGGACTTAACCAAAATTAAAAGCTTTTGCACAGCAAAGGAAACAGTCGACAAAACCAAAAGACAATTGACAGAATGGGAGAAGATTTTTGCCAATGTCTTATCAGATAAAGGTCTAGAATACAAAATCTATAAAGAACTTATCAAATTCAATACCCAAAGAACAAATAATCCAGTGAAGACATGGACAAATAACATGAACAGACATTTCTCCAAAGAAGACCTCCAAAAGGCCAACAGACACATGAAAAAATGCTCCACATCACTTGACGTCAGGGAAATGTAAATCAAACCCACAATGAGATACCTCTTCACACCAGTCAGAATGGATAAAATTAACAAGTCAGGAAACGACAGATGTTGGCGAAGATGTGCAAAAAGGGAAACTCTCTTACACTTGGTGGGAATGCAAGCTGGTATTGCCATTCTGGAAAAGAGCATGGAGGTTCCTCAAGAAGTTAAAAATAAAGCTACTGTATGACCCAGCAATCGCACTACTAGGTATTTACCCGAAAGATACAAATGCGGTGATCCAAAGGGGCACCTTCACCCCAGTGTTCATAGCAGCAATGTCCACAATAGCCAAGCTGGAAAGAGCCCAGATGTCCATTGACAGATGAATGAAAAAAGAAGATGTGGTATATATACATATGTATGGAATATTACTCAGCCATCAAAAAAATGAAATCTTGCCATTTGCAATGTCATGGGTGGAACTGGAGGTTATTACACAAAGTGAAATAAGTCAATCAGAGAAAGACAATTATCATATGATGTCACTGATATGTGGAATTTAAGAAAAAAAAACAGAGGATCAGAGAGAAAGAAAGGAAAAAATAAAACAAGAGAAAACCAGAGAGGAAGATAAACCCTAAGAGACTCTTAATCATAAGAAACAAACTGAGAGTTGCTGGAGGGGAGAGGGGTGGAGCGATGGGGTAACTGGGTGATGGATATTCAGGAGGGCATGTGATGTAATGAGCACTGGTATGATGTAAGACTGATGAGTCAAGACCTGTACCTCTGAAGCCAATACTACATTATATGTTAATTAATTGGATTCAAATTTTAAAAAACATTTAAAAAGAGAAACAGGAAAAAATTTTAAAAATGAAAAATTAAATTTAAAAACAAATCTTGCCATCTGCAATGACATGGATGGACCTAGAGGGTATTACGCTAAGTGAAATAAATCAGAGAAAGAAAATTATCATATGATTTCACTCATATGTGGGATTTAAGAAACAAGACAGAGGAGCATAGGGGAAGGGAGGGAAAAATAAAAGACGATGAAATCAGAGAGGGAGAAAAACCATAAGAGACTCTTAACTCTAGGAAACAGACTGAAGGTTGCTGGAGGGGAGGTGGGTAGTTGGATGGGGTACCTAGGTGATGGGCACTAAGGAGGGCTTGTGATGTAATAATGAACACTGGGTGTTATATGCAACTGATGAATCACTGAACTCTACCTCTGAAACTAATAATACACTATATGTTAATTAACTGAATTTAAATAAAAATAAATACATCAAAATTAAGAAGAAATGTTTCAAACTTCCCTTCCCTCCCCAAATTAGACTACCTCTGACAAATTATCCCTCAGATTTGGCCCTTAGCATAATGAGGTATTGGGGAAGAAATTTCAGGTAATTCAGGACAACCCATTCTCTTCCCTATAAAGGCAGTTTAAAGCATTGGTATCAGTGATGATTGGTTTGTAGATTCATTGTTACCTTAAGTACAACAGTGTGGTATCATGTTAAAGATATCCCTCAGAAGCTGTTCTAACTGGGACAACTCCTGGAAGAACACTAATTGCCTCTCTGGGATTTACCCTCCCAATGGCCCCAGTCAAGAGAAACAAGTCATATTCTTTTGTTTCCATAAAGGCTCCAGTGGCTCTCGGAAAAGGGTCCATCCCTTGGTACACTGAAGGCTCTCATCAGTTCCTCCTTTCAGCTAAAACCAAATCTTTATGGTAAACGCAGGACTCTCTCTTTTATAGCAATGATAATCATAGTAATTTTCAGACTCCGTTTTCCTAATTTGATATAGTGGATTAGAATTTGTGGTGTGGTCAGCCATTTATGTTGGCAATTTCAAGGAGATGGAAGCCGAAGGTTAGATAGGTCCACAAGGAAGGAGGGCATAGATCCTGAAGACGGATGCGGGGAATGTGGGCAGACACAGGAGGGACAAGTACTGTTTAAGCACCAGGTAAGAGCGTAAAAGGACTAATGTAAGAAAGAAAGTACGCTGGCCAGCGATTTGCGGATGTGGAAAGACGTGCGTCCACCATTTTTCCTCCATAGTGCCTTACTTCAGATAAAGAGAGGAGATATTTCACTGCGTGGCCTACAAAGCAACTCATGATAAAGCCTTTCTTTCTCTCTTTTCCAGTAGGAAGAAAACTAAAGTATAAAGTTCCTATCTTTTCTCTAGTTATGCCTGGTGCCCTTTTGCCCCCATCTCCCACCCCTTTCTAACTTCTGTAGAATGCTAGGTGAGCCATGCAATGGATCCTGACACCTCACAGCTGCACTTTCAGTCAGTGCACCAAGTTATTCAGGTAAGCGTGTAAAGAAGAAGAAAGTATATCTGCATGGAGAGGAGCAATGGCAATTGGGATCCTATTTACATTATGTATTATCTCCCATTCTAGGGGATTTTCCCATCATCCCTCAAAAGGAAGTGAAGTGACTTCTATGTGAAACAGTCGTCATGATTTCCTGTCTATTGCTGTTGTTTGGTTCAGCCATAGCAGACTTCTTCACCCAGTGGGCTGCAGTCACTCCGGCTTCAGTGAGGTTGGACCCTCAGCCATGGAGAGGGGGCCCCCCTTCCAAGTTCGGCTTTTCTTGGGTACTGTCCCTTGGTCCAAGATATCCTTTACAGCTCTATGTACATCTTTATACTCTCCTTCCATGGTTTAATAATTCTTTGTATTTAACTTCTGTTAAATTACAAGAGAATTTCTTCTTAAGCACTGCAGTTGTGTGATCATCCCGGATGGCTTCTGAGCTATAGAAGGTGGCCTAGATTCATGTAACAACTAGTTACTGATTAAGAGTGATGAGGCCTGAATAAGACCTACAGCCTTGGGCCACACTGTTTATAACTTTCCAGCTGAAACTCAATCAAGTAGCCATTTCTAATATCTTTTTCAAGAGTTGCATTTGTAGAAGGTGGGTAATTGAGAGGTAACCACAGATTGCTCTGCTGTGGTCTTTCTTTCTTTTTCTTTCTTCTTTCTTTCTTTCTTTCTTTCTTTCTTTCTTTCTTTCTTTCTTTCTTTCTTTCTTTCTTTCTTTCTTTCTTTCCTTCTTTCCTTCTTTCTTTCCTTCTTTCTTTCTTTCTTCTTTCTTTCTTCTTTCTTCTTTCTTTCTCTTTCTTTTTTTTTCTTTCTTTCTTTCTTTCTTTCTTTCTTTCTTTCTTTCTTTCTTTCTTTTTCTTTCTTTCTCTCTTCCTTTCTTCTTTTTTTTGGTATGTGATTATTCTCTTTTTAAATTTAAATTCAGTAAATTAACATATAGTATATTATTAGTTTCAGAGGTAGAGTTTAGTGATTCATCAGTTGTATACAACACTCAGTGTTCATTACATCACAAGCCCTCCTTAGCGCCTATCAACCAGTTACCACATCCCATCCTACCAACAACCCTCAGTTTGTTTCCTAGTGTTAAGACTCTTCATGGTTTGTCTCGCTCTGTTTTCCTCTTTCTTTCTTTTTTTTCCTGTAGCTTATTAGGATGTGTGAGGGATAATCGGCTGTGGAAGGAGGGAAAGGACACAGCAAAGCTGAATGAGGCAGAGCTTTGTCATACTAACTACAAACAAAAGGTAACATCAAGTCTCTCCTATGAAAGACTGAAAACGCACAAGAGAAAAAAGAATCACCTAAGAGAGAAGTGTTTGTGAAAGGTACTTAATTTTTCTAACAAAAAAGAAACATAAGATTCACTAGGCACAGTATATTAAATGATAAGTATTCAGTAGTTTCAATAAATATTCAGAACGCTTCTTGACGTTGGAGAATAAAAATATATGTAGAAATTACAAATTTTGGCCAGAATTCAAATAGTGCCTCAGTTATTGTCCTGGACAGGAGGGAATAATGTGGACACCTTCCTCAGGCCTGTGACAGTACATATTCAGCTTTAAGCCCGATGGTCAGGGTACTTTCTATTTCCCTCCATCCTCATGTTCTTCCTCCTTTGCTCTTTCAAAGATTTTATATCTTCTTTTTCCTAAAAATCCCTCTTTTCAAAGTCACTTCTATTTATACATCCTCTGTGAAACATTCTATCTCTTTCTCCCCACTCCATGTCCAGATCTGTTCATAGGAACTAAGTATTCCTGCTTTGTTCATGTCATGAGTTGATGCATATCCGTGTTTCTCTTTTGTATCTCTATTTGTACCTTAATGTTCAGCTTAGAAACAAGCTCTTAGTGCAAGCAAACAATCAGAAGATAAGGTTCTTTCTACCAGAATATTTAACTGAAGCTCTAGACTTTTCACCCTGGGTACACTAGCCCCCTTATCCGAGGTTTCACTTTTTGCAGTTTCAGTGACCCTGTGATCAGCTGTGGCCTACAGAAGCAGCTGATCCTAGTGGGGCTTCATCAAAGGTCAATAGCAACCCAAAGCTACTTCCCATGCCTGTCATTCATGTCACATCATCTCATCAGGTGGACATCTCATCATCTCACAGCATCACAAGGAGAAGAAGGGTGAGGACCATAAGATATCTGAGAGACACACCACACTCACATAACTGTTACTACAGTCCTTTGCTATAATTGCTCTATTACTAGCTATGGTTAACTCTACTGTGCCTAATTCATAAATTAAACTTTATCATGGGCGTGTATATGCAGGAAAAACAGTGTATATGGGACTTGGTACTATCTGTGGTTTCAGGCATCCACTGGGGGCCTTGGAACATACCCCCTGCAGATCAGGGGGGTCTACAGAAAATAGTTTGAAATCAGTAATAAATTTGATATTGTTCATAGTGACTTTTTGTCCATGTGAGCTTATTGGGATTACAATTATTCTGTTTTTTTTATAATCACATAAATGGAAATAGACTGAAAATGTTGACAAGAAAACTAAAGCTATTCATCAGAAAAAGATTATTTGTTCCATGGAAATTTTCTTCTGTTAGCTATGTTAGGAATTTTTCAAGATACTATTGCCTAGATGTCAGCCTGGGATGGAATGAGTTTTGGACAGTTAAGAAGCTATTTTTCCATAACATGGTAAATATTTGGATAAAATATAAAAGTGAAAAAAATATTTTATATTTACTTTTTGTAATTTTTTATTATGGTGAAATTTCTAATTGTCAGAGAAGTTGCAAAAGTGGTACAAAGAACTACCATTAACCCTTTAAGCAGATCCAGCAATAGTGCATATTGTGCCTAAAAAGATGTTTTCCATCCATCTACCTACCTACCTACTTGTCTAACATCATCTTTTTCCAGACCGCTTGAGAGTAAGATGGAGACCTTTTGTCTCTTTACCCCTAAATACTTCAATGTTTTTTTCCTAAGAATAGGGACTTTATTTTACATAACCACTGTAGACTTCAGAAAACAGAAAATATAGTATGGATACAGTATTATTATCTAATCTGTAGTCCATAGTCAAATTTCTTCAGTACTCTCAATAGTGTTGTTAATGGTTATTTTCCCAGTCCAGGGCCACACACTTAGATAACGTGTCCTTTGCCTTCCTTTATTCTGGATCAGGTCCTCAGCCTTTATTTGTCTTCATTTAACTGAATATTTTTGAAGAGTACAGGCTACCTATTTTGTCCAATTTGTCTCAATTTCAGTCTGTCTTGTGCATGTTCGTTATTAGAATCAGGCTGTGTATTTTTGGCAGGAATGTCACTGAAGTGACGTTATGTTCTGCTCAGAACATCATGTCGGTAGACACATGATTTTAGTTTGTCTCAACATTGGTGATATTAACATTGAGTATTTTTGGCTATGGTGATGTCCAGCACCATTTTCTATTGTGAAGTTTACTATTTTTCATTTTGTAATTAATGAGCAATTAGCGAGGAGGTATTTTAGACCATAGAAATATCCTGTTTCTCATGACATTTCCTTTCACTAGTTTTTAGCATCTATTTATCTTTTTTAACTCTACCATTCCTTCTATACATACTATTAGAATCCTACTGACAGGAATAATTTTTTCTCCACTGATCAATTAATTTCTCTATATTTTTATATATCAATATGAGCTTAGGGATTCTTATTTTTTCAATTCATTAGTATCATAGTTCCCTTAATGTCAAACTTTCCCAGATTTGAACAGTGGTAGGCCTTTCAAACTGGCTTCTATTTCTTTTTCATGTCTCCCTGTGATATATGGAGCATTTTCTTACTTTTTTGAAATGTGTGTGTTTCTTTCCTCTGGTAAAAAGAAATGAATGATGATGGGAAAAATGCAAGTTCTGAAGGCTACTTTGTTCTACTGGGTTTTTCCAATTGGCCTCATCTGGAAGTAGTTCTCTTTGTGGTTATCTTGATGTTCTACTTGATGACGTTGGTAGGCAACCTGTTTATCATGATCTTGTCATACCTGGACGCCCATCTCCACACTCCCATGTACTTCTTCCTCTCAAACCTCTCTTTTCTGGATCTCTGCTACACCACCAGCTCCATCCCTCAGATGCTGGTCAACCTCTGGGGCCCAGTAAAGACCATCTCTTACACTGGTTGCATGATTCAACTTTACTTTTCCCTTGCACTGGGAACCACAGAGTGTGTCCTCCTGGTGGTGATGTCCTATGACCGTTATGCAGCTGTCTGTAGACCCTTGCATTATGCTGTCCTCATGAACCCTCGTTTCTGCCACCTGTTGGCTCTGGCTTCCTGGGTCAGTGGCTTTACCAACTCAGCACTTCATTCTTCCTTTACCTTCTGGGTACCCCTATGTGGACATCACCAAGTGGACCATTTCTTCTGTGAAGTTCCAGCACTGCTGCGGTTATCGTGTGTTGATACCCGTGTTAATGAGCTGACTCTCCTGATCATGAGCTCCATTTTTGTTCTCATACCACTCATCTTCATTCTCAGCTCATATGGTGCCATTGCCCGGGCTGTGCTGAGGATGCAGTCAACCACAGGACTTCAGAGAGCCTTTGGGACATGTGGAGCCCATCTTATGGTTGTGTCCCTCTTTTTCATTCCAGCCATGTGCATATATCTGCAGCCACCATCAGGAAAGTCTCAAGATCAAGGCAAGTTCATTGCCCTCTTTTATACTGTTGTCACCCCTAGCCTCAACCCTCTAATCTATACCCTGAGAAACAAAGATGTAAGATGGGCAGTATGGAGACTCATTGGGAAGAAGAGGCCCTTACACTCATGACCTTCACGAGACAGTGGAGCCCCTCTTCAGCAGAGGCTCATCTGCATCCATCCGTCAGCCACTCTCCTGTTTATTCACTGTGTCAGCACCAGTGTAGCATGTGTCTTGCAAGGCCACAGAGCTCTTGCTCTCAAATATGAATTAAACAGTTTGTCTAAATACCAATTACACACCAATGGAGAAAACAGCCATGTAAAATCAAGATTAAACATCGATATTAGATTTTTTAGTGACACAATAAATAAAACAAAGGTATCCTTTTCTTAATTGAACATTAAGAAATGAAATTTCTATAAGAAGATGATATACATAATTTTTAAAAACCTAGACTGGGGTATTTTAATTTCTCAGTTTTTTTTTTTAATTTCTCAGTTTTAAGGCAGAATTTGCCATAAAATATTTTCTCTTTTTGGTTTAGCTAAAGAAGTAGTGAAATACCTTAAATCTTTTCTGCAACACTGTTAGTCCTTTTTAAATAGTAGTTTATATAGAGAGGAATTTTGGTCTGTATTCTTTAAGACTTCATTATCAATAGTAAGAAAATAAGTTGTATGAATTATAGGAAGAGAGTCTCTGAAGTAATGAAGAAACATAAGTATCTTGTATTTCTCTCTTTCTTGAGGCAGTGGGAAGTGTATAAGGGGCAGAAAACACTTATAGAAGTGGGAGATATGGCCTGTAAGCTAAGGGTCATTATAGGCCAGGTGTCATTAGAAGTGAGTTCTTGGTGGGGTCCCTGGGTTGCTCAATTGGTTGAGCTTAGTTTCAGCTCAGGTCATGGCCTCAGGGTTATGAGACTGAGCCCCGTCAGTCTTTGTGCTCATTGTCTGGTCTGCTTAAGATTCTTTCCCCTTCACCTTCCCTCTGCTCCTACCCCTGCTCCTGTGCATGTGCTCTTTTTCTCTCTCTCTAAAATCAATCAATCAATCAGAGAAAGACAATTATCATGTGGTTTCACTCATGTGGAATATAAGAAAAAAGGCAGAGGATGATAGGGGAAGGGAGGAAAAACTGAATGGGAAGAAATCAGAGAGGGAGCCAACTCATGAGAGACTCTAGACTCCTGGAAGCAAAGTGAGGGTTGTGGAAAGGGAGGTGAGTTGGCATATGGGGTAACTGGGTAATGGGTATTCAGGAGGGCAGGTGATGTGATGAGAACTGGGTATTATACCCAACTGACAAATCATTGAGCACTACACCAAAAACTAGTGATATACTCTATGTTGGTTAATTGAAAGTTAAATAAATAAATAAATAAATAAATAAATAAATAAATAAATAATAAAATCTTACAAAAAAAGAAAGAAATGCCCAAACCAGGCAAAGACCCCATCAAAAAGGAGAATTATAGGGCAATATCCCTGATGAATATGGATTCCAAAATTCTCAACAAAATCCTAGCTAATAGGATCCAACAATACATGAAAAGGATCATCCACCATGACCAATTGGGATTTATCCCCGGGATGCAAGCATGGTTCAACATTTGCAAATCAATCATTGTGATAGGACACATTAATAAGAGGAGAGAGAAGAACCATATGGTCCTCTCAACTGATGCAGAAAAAGCATTTGACAATATACAGCATCCTTTCCTGATTAAAATTCTTCAGAGTATAGGGATAGAGGGAACATTCTTCAATTTCATAAAATCCATCTATGAAAAACACACAGCGAATATCATCCTCAATGGGAAAAAGCTGAGAGCCTTTCCCTTAAGATCAGGAACACGTCAAGGATGCCCACTCTCGCCACAATTGTTCAACATAGTACTAGAAGTCCTAGCAACAGCAATCAGACAACAAAAAGAAATAAAAGGTATTCAGATTGGCAAAGAAGAAGTCAAATGCTCTCTCTTCACAGATTACATGATACTTTATGTGGAAAACCCAAAAGACTCCCCCCCAAATTACTAGAACACATACAGCAATTCAGTAATGTGGCAGGATACAAACTCAATGCACAGAAATCAGTTGCTTCCTTATACACTAACAATGCAACTGTAGAAAGAGAAATTAGAGAATTGATTCCATTTACAATAGCACCAAAATCCATAAGATACCTCGGAATAAACCTAACCAAAGAGGTAAAGGATCTAAACTCTAGAAACTACAGAACACTCATGAAAGAAATTGAAGAAGACACAAAAAGAGGGAAAAACATTCCATGCTCAAGGATCGGAAGAATAAACATTGTTAAAATGTCTATGCTACCCAGAGCAATCTATACCTTCAATGCCATCCCGATCAAAATTCCAATGACATTTTTCAAAGTGCTGGAACAAACAATCCTAAAATTTGTATGAAATCAGAAAAGACACCGAATCGCCAAAGAAATGTTGAAAAAGAAAAGCAAAGCTGGGGACAACACGTTGCCCATTTTCAAGCTATATTACAAAGCCGTGATTGCCAAGACAGCATGGTACTGGCACAAAAACAGACATTTAACCCAGTGGAACAGAATAGAGAGCCCAGATATAGAACCTCAACTATATGGTCAAATAATCTTCGAGAAGCAGGAAAAAATAAGCAATGGAAAAAAGACAGTCTCTTCATTAAGTGGTGTTGGGAAAGTTTGACAGCTATATACAGAAGAATAAAATTTTCCATTTCATTTTTCCCCTTTTCAACTAGTTTCTCATTTTATCAGCTCTTTATCCGCCCCCCAGTCTTTCCCCCACTCCCCTCTTTTAGGTTTTCTTTTATTTAAATTAGATTAGCCAAGGTATCAGCTCTTTATTTTTAAGTCTTTTTTCAACTAACATTTTTTACATTTATACATTTACATTTATATAGATAGATATATTTATAGATATATTTTTATAGATATATTTTAGATATATTTATATAGATATATTTATATTCTTTATATATATTTATAGATATGCCATTTATAGTATATCATATAGTACAGGCTACCTATTTTGTCCATATATTTTATAGATATATTTATAGATATCTATAGATATATTCTTTTTTATAGATAGATATATTCTTCATGTTTGGCTACCTTTCACTCTATTCAATTTTATCTTTGTATACACACACACACACACACACACACACAAACTTTTGCTTTCTTTACAATTTTGGGATTTAACACACAGAACAAAATACACTCAGGGCCAAGTGGATCACCCTGTTTTGTCCATTCTGTGAGATTATATTCTCTCTGGCCACCACCCCCTTTATTTTTCTTTCCCTTTTTTTCCGTTTTCTTCTTTTTCTTCTCTCCTGATTTCTGACCTCTTCAATTTGTCTACTGTGCATTTCGCTTGGGTCGTGGTTGATAACTTTGATGGTGCTCACTCATTCATCCACTCTTCTCTGGGAAAAATGACTAGAGGGAGGAATTCACAGCAAAAGAAAGCACAAGAGGTAATACTCTCTGCTACAGATCTAATTGATATAAGTATAAGTAAAATGTCAGAGCTGGAATTCATGATAACAATTATAAACTTACTAGCTGGGCTTGAATAAAGCATAAAAGACACTAGAGAATCTCTTAGTGAAGAAATGACATCTAATAAAGCCAAATTAAAAATGCTCTACCTGAGATGCAGGCTAAATTGGATGCTCTAAAGGCTAGGGTAAATGAGGCAGAAGAGAGAGAAAGTGACACAAAATACAAGTTGATGGAAAGGAAAGAACCAGAAGAAAAGAGAGAAAAACAACTAATGGACCATGAGGAGAAACTTCGAGAAATCAGTGATGCCATAAAATGAAAGAATATCAGAATTATTGGGCTCCCAGAGATAGAGGAAAGAGAGAAAATGACAGAAGATATATTTGAGGAAATCATAGCTGAGAATGTCCCTAATCTGGATAAAGAAACAGGCATTCATGTCCAAGAGGAGGAGATGACCCCTCTCAAAATCGATAAAAATAGATCAACACCACGACATATAATAGTGAAGCTTGCAAATTTCAGAGATAAAGAGAAAATTCTGAGCAGCTCAAGACAAAAACTCCCTAACCTAGAGGGGCAAGAACATTAGACTGGCATCAGACCTATGCACAGAGGTCTGGCAGGCCAGAAAGGGCTGGCATGATATATTCAGGATAATAATGAGAAAAACATGCAGCCAAGAATATTTTATCCAGCAAGGCTGTCATTCAGAATGGAAGGAGAGATAAGGAGCTTCCAGGACAGACAAACTGAAAGAATGTGTGACCACCAAGCCAGACCAAAAGAAATATTAAGCGGGATCACATAAATGAAGAGAGATCCCAAGAGTAACATAAACCAGAAAGTAACAGAGACAATCTACAGAAACTTTACAGGCAATACAATGGCATTAAACTCACATCTTTCAATAGTTACTCTGAATGGAAATGGGGCAAATGTTCCAATCAAGGACACAAGGTATCAGATTGGATAAAAAAGCAAGACCCATCCATATGCTTTCTACAGGAGACTCACTTTACACCTAAAGATACCTCCAGACTGAAAGTGAGGTGGTGGAGAAAAATTTTTCAGGCCAATGGACCTCAAAAGACAACTGGGGTAGCAATCCCTATATCACGCAAATTGGGATTTTATTTTTTTTAATTTTATTATGTTATGTTAGTCACCATACAATACATCATTAGTTTTTGATGTGGTGATCCACGATCCATTGCTTTCATATAACACCCAGTGCTCCACGCAGAATGTGCCCTCTTTAATACACATCACCAGGCTAACCCATCCCCCCCTGCCCTCAAGAACCCTCAATTTGTTTTTCAGAGTCCATCGTGTCTCATGGTTCGTCTCCCCCTTCGACTTACTCCCCTTTATTCTTCCCCTCCTGCTATCTTCTTCTTTTTCTTTTTTCTTAACATATGTTGCATTATTTGTTTCAAAAGTACAGATCTCTGATTCAACAGTCTTGCACAATTCACAGCGCTCACCATAGCACATACCCTCCCCAATGTCCATCACCCAGCCACCCCATCCCTCCCACACCCCACCACTCCAGCAACCCTCAGTTTGTTTCCTGAGATTAAGAATTCCTCCTATCAGTGAGGTCATATGATACATGTCTTTCTCTGATTGACTTATTTCACTCAGCATAACACCCTCCAGTTCCATCCACGTCGTTGCAAATGGCAAGATCTCATTCCTTTTGATGGCTGCATAATATTCCATTGTGTATATATACCACAGCTTCTTTATCCATTCATCTGTCGATGGACATCTTGGCTCTTTCCACAGTTTGGCTATTGTGGACATTGCTGCTATAAACATTGGGGTGCACGTACCCCTTCGGATCCCTACATTTGTATCTTTGGGGTAAATACCCAACAGTGCAATTGCTGGATCATATGGTAGCTCTATTTTCAACTGTTTGAGGAACCTCCATACTGTTTTCCAGAGTGGCCGCACCAGCTTGCATTCCCACCAACAGTGTAGGAGGGTTCCCCTTTCTCCACATCCCCGCCAACATCTGTCGTTTCCTGACCTGTTAATTATAGCCATTCTGACTGGTGTGAGGTGGTATCTCATTGAGGTTTTGATTTGGATTTCCCTGATGCCGAGCGATGTTGAGCACTTTTTCATGTGTCTGTTGGCCATTTGAATGTCTTCTTTGGAAAAATGCCTGTTCATGTCTTCTGCCCATTTCTTGATTGGATTATTTGTTCTTTTGGTGTTGAGTTTGATAAGTTCTTTATAGATTTTGGATACTAACCCTTTATCTGATATGTCATTTGCAAATATTTTCTCCCATTCTGTCGGTTGTCTTTTGGTTTTGTGGACTGTTTCTTTGGCTGTGCAAAAGCTTTTTATCTCGATGAAATCCCAATAGTTCATTTTTGCCCTGGCTTCCGTTGCCTTTGGCGATTTTCTAGGAAGAAACTGTGGCTGAGGTCGAAGAGGATGCTGCCAGTGTTCTCCTTTAGGATTTTGATGGACTCCTGTCTCAAATTGAGGTCTTTCAACCATTTGGAGTCTATTTTTGTGTGTGGTGTAAGGAAATGCTCCAGTTTCATTCTTCTGCATGTGGCTGTCCAATTTTCCCAACACCATTTGTTGAAGAGACTGTCTTTTTTCCATTGGACATTCTTTCCTGCTTTGTCAAAGCTGAGTTGACCATAGAGTTGAGGGTCCATTTCTGGGCTCTCTATTCTGTTCCATTGATCTATGTGTCGGTTTTTCTGCCAGTACCATACTGTCTTTATGATGACAGCTTTGTAATAGAGCTGGAAGTCGGGAATTGTGATGCTGCCAGCTTTCCTTTTCTTTTTCAATATTCCTCTGGCTATTCAGGATCTCTTCTGGTTCCATACAAATTTTAGGATTATTTGTTCCATTTCTTTGAAAAAGGTGGATGGTATTTTGATGGGGATTGCATTGAAAGTGTAGATTGCTCTAGGTAGCATTGACATCCTCACAATGTTTGTTCTTCAATCCATGAGCATGGAACGTTTTTCCATTTCTTTGTGTCTTCTTCAATTTCTTTCCTGAGTATTTTGTAGTTTTCTGAGTACAGATCCTTTGCCTCTTTGGTTAGATTTATTCCGAGGTATCTTATGGTTTTGGGTGCAATTGTAAATGGGATCGACTCCTTAATTTGTCTCTCTTCTGTCTTGTTGTTGGTGTATAGGAATGCCACTGATTTCTGTGCATTGATTTTATGTCCTGCTACTTGACTGAATTCCTGTATGAGTTCTGGCACTTTTGGGGTGGAGTCTTTTGGGTTTTCCACATAAAGTATCATATCATCTGCAAAGAGTGAGAGTTTGACTTCCTCTTTGCCGATTTGGATGCCTTTGATTTCTTTTTGTTGTCTGATTGCTGTGGCTAGGACTTCTAATACTATGTTGAATAGCAGTGGTGAGAGTGGACATCCCTGCCGCGTTCCTGACCTTAGGGGAAAGCTCTCAGTTTTTCCCCATTGAGAATGATATTCCCTGTAGGTTTTTCATAGATGGCTTTTATGATATTGAGGTATGTACCCTCTATCCCTATACTCCGAAGAGTTTTGATCAAGAAAGGATGTTGTACTTTGTCAAATGCTTTTTCTGCATCTATTGAGAGGATCATATGATTCCTGTTCTTTCTTTTGTTAATGTATTGTATCACGTTGATTGATTTGTGGATGTTGAACCAGCCTTGCAGCCCAGGGATAAATCCCACTTGGTCGTGGTGAATAATCCTTTTAATGTACTGTTGGATCCTATTGGCTAGTATTTTGGTGAGAATTTTTGCATCCATGTTCATCAAGGATATTGGTCTGTAATTCTCCTTTTTGATGGGGTCTTTGTCTGGTTTTGAGATCAAGGTAATGCTGGCCTCATAAAGTGAGTTTGGAAGTTTTCCTTCCATTTCTATATTTTGGAACAGTTTCAGGAGAATAGGTATTAATTCTTCTTTAAATGTGTGGTAGAATTCCCCTGGGAAGCCATCTGGCCCTGTGCTTTTGTTTCTAGGGAGATTTTTGATGACTGCTTCAATTTCCTTAGTGGTTATAGGTCTGTTCAGGTTTTCTATTTCTTCCTGGTTCAGTTTTGGTAGTTGATACATCTCTAGGAATGCACCCATTTCTTCCAGGTTATCTAATTTGCTGGCATAGAGTTGCTCATAATATGTTCTTATAATTGTTCGTATTTCTTTGGTGTTGTTGGTGATCTCTCCTCTTTCATTCATGATTTTGTTGATTTGGGTCATTTCTCTTTTCTTTTTGATCAGTCTGGCCAGAGGTTTATCAATCTTGTTAATTCTTTCAAAGAACAAGCTCCTAGTTTTGTTGATCTGTTCTACTGTTCTTTTGGTTTCTAGTTCATTGATTTCTGCTCTGATCTTTATGATTTCTCTTCCCCTGCTAGGTTTAGGCTTTATTTGCTGTTCTTTCTCCAGCTCCTTTAGGTGTAGGGTTAGGTTGTGTATTTGAGACCTTTCTTGTTTCTTGAGAAAGGCTTGTATTGCTATATACTTTCCTCTCAGGACTGCCTTTGCTGTATCCCAAAGATTTTGAACAGTTGTGTTTTCATTTTCATTGGTTTCCATGAATTTTTTAAATTTTTCTTTAATTTCCTGGTTGACCCATTCATTCTTTAGTAGGATGCTCTTAGCCTCCATGTATTTGAGTTCTTTCCGACTTTCCTCTTGTGATTGAGTTCTAGTTTCAAAGCATTGTGGTCTGAAAATATACAGGGAATGATCCCAATCTTTTGATACTGGTTGAGACCTGATTTGTGACCTAGGATGTGATCAATTCTGGAGAATGTTCCATGCGCACTAGAGAAGAGTGTGTATTCTGTTGCTTTGGGATGGAATGTTCTGAATATGTCTGTAAAGTCCATTTGGTCCAGTGTTTCATTTCAAGTCTTTATTTCCTTGTTGACCTTTTGCTTAGATGATCTGTCCATTTCAGTTAGGGGGGTGTTAAAGTCCCTCACTATTATTGTATTGTTGTCAATATGTTTCTTTGCTTTTGTTATTAATTGCCTTATATAATTGGCTGCTCCCATGTTCGGGGCATAGATATTTACAATTGTTAGATCTTCTTGTTGGATTGACCCTTTAAGTAGTATATAGTGTCCTTCTTCATCTCTTATTACAGTCTTTGTTTTAAAATCTAATTTGTCTGATATAAGGATTGCCACCCCAACTTCCTTTTGGTGTCCATTAGCATGGTAAATTGTTTTCCACCCCCTCACTTTCAATCTGGGGGTGTCTTTGGATCTAAAATGAGTCTCTTGCAGACGGCATATTGATGGGTCTTGTGTTTTAATCCAATCTGATAGCCTGTGTCTTCTGATTGGGGCATTTAGCCCATTTACATTCAGGGTAACTATTGAAAGGTATGAATTTAGTGCCATTGTATTGCCTGTAAGGTGACTGTTACTGTATGTTGTCTGTGTTTCTTTCTGATCTATGCTGCTTTTAGGCTTTCTTTTTGCTTAGAGGACCCCTTTCAATATTTCTTGGAGGGCTGGTTTCATGTTTGCAAATTCCTGTAGTTTTTGTTTGTCCTGGAAGCTTTTATCTCTCCTTCTATTTTCAATGACAGCCTAGCTGGATATAGTATTCTTGGCTGCATATTTTTCTCGTTTAGTGCTCTGAAGATATCTTGCCAGTCCTTTCTGGCCTGCCAGGTCTCTGTGGATAGGTCTGTTGGCAATCTAATGTTTCTACCATTGTAGGTTACATATCTCTTCTCCCGAGCTGCTTTCAGGATTTTCTCTTTGTCTCTGAGACTCGTAAGTTTTACTATTAGATGTCGGGGTGTTGACCTATTATTATTGATTTTGAGAGGGGTTCTCTGTGCCTCCTGGATTTTGATGCCTGTTTCCTTCCCCACATTAAGGAAGTTCTCTGCTATTATTTGCTCCAATATACCTTCTGCCCCTCTCTCTCTCTCTTCTTCTTCTGGGATCCCAATTATTCTAATGTTGTTTCATCTTATCATATTGCTTATATCTCGAATTCTGCCCTCTTGGTCCTGTAGTTGTTTATCTCTCTTTTTCTCAGCCTCTTTATTTTCCATCATTTGGTCTTCTATATTTTTGATTCTTTCTTCTGCCTCATTTATCCTAGCAGTTAGTGCCCCCATTTTTGATTGCACCTCATTAATAACTTTTTTGATTTCGACTTGGTTAGATTTTAGTTCTTTTATTTTTCCAGAAAGGGTTTCCCTAATAACTTCCACTCTTTTTTCAAGCCCAGCTAGTATCTTTAAAGTCATGATTCTGAACTCTAGGTCCAACATCGTACTATTGTCAGTATTGAGTAGGTCCCTGGCAGACGGTACTACCCCTTGTTCTTTTTGCTGAGGTGATTTTTTTCGTCTTGTCATTTTGTCCAGAGGAGAACAGTTGAATGAGAGAACAGAATGCTAACAGGTTAACAATGTCCCCAGCAAATATACTGTATACAAATCAGAAAAGACCTGAAACCAGGGGAAAAGAAAGGGAAAGAAAGAAGAGAGAAAAAAAAGAAAAAAAAAGGAAAAAGATAAAACAAACAAAAACAGTACAAAACAAAAAAAAAACAACAGAATATGATCAAATATGATCAGGCTAGTGCATAGATCAGAGCCACACACTAGCTTTTGGGCATATTTTGGTCTGTTAGAAGAAAGTGCCTGCTAAAATTTTAAAGGAAGAAAGACTTATATATGTACAAAATAAGGGTTGATACAATGAAGGGATGGCAGATGACTGTAAAGATGAAAATTATAAAAGATTTTATAAAAGGAATTGATAAGATAAGAAGTTGTTTGAAAAAAGAAAGAAGATTTAAAAAGAAAAAGAAAAAAGAAAAAAAAGGGAGAGAATGTGATCAGGCAGGAGACTAGAACAAAGCCATGCACTAGTTATTTAGGGTATATTTTGATCTGTTAGAAGAAATTGTATCTCAAAATTTTCAAGAGAGAACAACTTATATATATATGCCAAAAATAAGGGTAACTACTATGAAGTATAAAAATATGACTCTAAAAATGAAAAATAAAAAAATTTTTTTAAAAAAAGGGATTGATAAGATGTTTGAAAAAGGGAAAAAGAAAAATTAAAAAAAAACAGTTAAAAAATTAACTTTGAAAAACTAATGAATTATGGTAAAAAAAAAGCCATGAATTCTATGTGCAGTATTCCCCTAGCGCTGGAGTTCTCCCGTTCTCCTTGATCGATAACCTTGGTCTTGGCTGGCTGGCTGTTTGTGCTGATCATCTGAACCTGTTGCCGTGGTTCCCAAATGTCTTTGCGGAGGTGGAATTGCCCCGCCCTTGTGAGTCCGGGCTAAGCAAGCTGCTCGGGTTTGCTCTCAGGAGCTTTTGTTCCCTGCAAGCTCTCGGTACAGCTTTGGAGGACCAGGGTGAAAATGGTGGCCTCCCAATCTCCGCCCGGAGGAGCTGAGAACTCGGGGCCCCGCTCCTCAGTGCAGCCCCAGAAAAAAGCAGTCACTCCCGTCTCCCTGGTCTCCAGCCACACTCCGTGCTCACCCGGCCTGTGACTGAGCGTTTCTATCTCTGGCACCCGACCCCGTGTGGAGTCTCCAAACCCAGCAGATCCCTGCGGTGCGCTCCCGCGCCGCTCCTCCCAGGGGAGGAAGGGGAGTCTCCCCGGCTCTGCCACTTGTTGGGTCCCTACTGGAGGAGCAGTGGCCCAACTGTGCTGCGGATCACAGTTTATGGCCACCCCGAGCTGAGAGCCCGCGCCTCGGCTCCGTCTCTGCAGCTGCTTCCCCGCTCTGATACCTGAGAGCTCTGCCGCACTCAGGCACCCCCGGTCTTTCTGTGACCCCGAGGGTCCTGAGACCACACTGTCCCGCGAGGGTTCCTCCCCCCACTTAGCCACTGGAGCGATGTCCCTCAGCCGAGCCGACTTCTAAAAGTTCCGATTTTGTGCTCCGCGGCTCCATCACTCACCAGAAGCAGCTGACGGAGGCCCCCTCCCCCGCCGTCTATCCTCCTGAATATTGCCTCAGATTCACTTCTCCGCATGTCCTACCTTCCGGAAAGTGGTCGCTTTTCTGTTCAGAGTGTTGTTACTGTTCTTATCTTCAATCTCCTGTTGAGTTCGTAGGTGTTCAGAATGGTTTGATCCCTATTCAGCTGAATTCCTGAGACCAGACGAAATCTAGGTCTCCTACTCCTCCGCCATCTTGCTCCGCCCCCTGTGTTTCTGGTTTCTAATTCATTGATTTCTGCTCTAATTTTAATTATTTCTCTTCTAAGGCGTGGCTTAGGCATCGTTTGTTGCTTTTTCTCTAGGTCTTTTAAGGTGTAGAGTTAGTTGGCGAATTCCGGATTTTTCTATGTTTTTGAGTGAGGCTTGGATGGCTACGTATTTCCCCCTTAGGACCGCCTTTGCAGCACCCCATAGGTTTTGGACTGATGTGTTTTCATTCTCTTTGATTTCCATGAATTGTTTAAGTTCTTCTTTGATTTCCTGGCTGACCCAAACATTCTTGAGCAGAGTGGTCTTTATCTTCCAAGTGTTTGAATTTCTTCCAAATTTTTTCTTGTGATTGAGTTCCAGTTTTAAAGTATTGTGGTCTAAATATATGCAGGAAATAATCTCAATCTTCTGGTATCGGTTGAGACCTGATTTGTGACCCAGTATGTGGTCTATTCTGGAGAAAGTTCCATGTGTGCTCGAGAAGAATGAGTATTCTGTTGTTTCAGGGTGGAATGTTCTGTAAATATCTATGAGGTCCATCTGGTCCAGTGTATCATTCAAAGCTCTTGTTTCCTTGTTGATTTTCTGATTAGATGATCTGTCCATTGCTGAGAGTGGAGTATTGAGGTCTCCTACAATTAACGTATTGTTATCAATATGATTATTTTGGTTAACAGTTGGCTTATGTAGATGGCTGCTCCCATATTGCGGGCATAGATATTTACAATTGTTAGATCTTCTTGTTGGATAGGCCCTTTAAGAATGATATAGTGGAGATCGAAGCAAGATGGCGGAGGAGTAGGAGACCAAGAATTCGTCTGGTCTCAGGAATTCAGCTGAATAGGGATCAAACCATTCTGAACACCTACGAACTCAACAGGAGATCGAAGAGGAGAGTAGCAACAACTCTCTGAACAGAGAAGCGACCACTTACTGGAAGGTAGGACGTGCGGAGAAGTGAATCCGAGGCGATATTCGGGAGGATAGACGGCGGGGGAGGGGTCTCCGTCGGCCGCTTCTGGCAAGTGCTAGAGCCACGGAGCACAAAATCGGAACTGTTAGAAGTCGGCTCCGCTGAGGGACGTCGCTGCAGTGGCTAAGCAGGGGGTGGAATCCTCCCGGGACAGTGTGGTCTCAGGACCCTTGGGGTCACAGAAATACCGGGGGTGCCTGAGTGCGCCAGAGCTCCCAGGTATCGGAGCGGGAAAGCCGGCTGCAGAGATGAAGCCGAGGCGCGGGCTCTCAGCTCGGGGTGGCCATAAACTGTGATCCGCGGGCCAGTCGGGCCAC